>NW_015176494.1:295254-308218 GCF_001447785.1 Gekko japonicus | reverse complement strand
CCTTTCATGAACCAGCCACCCCGTCCCTGACCAAGACCTCTCTAAGGCACTGGAGCTAGACTGGTCCCTCCTCCCTTGTTCTCAAGCTGCTCCACCGTCCTTCCTCACCTGCAGCTGTTTCCAGCGTGTGTTGATCTGTTCCAGGGCCCGAGAATTCTCCATGGACAAGTGAACATCTGAGATCGCAAGCTGATGTGCCAGGTCATTCACAAGCTTCACTCCATCTTTCATAGGGGAGAGCTCCTCTTTAAACAACTGGGCCCCGACCCAAAGGATAAGACACAGGATGGAGGCAGCAAGAGAGAGGAATAGAATCAGTGACTTTGCGCTCCTTCAGTATGGAAATACAAGCAAGGATTGTGCACAATGTATCTCCGTGTAGAAAGAACCACGTGTGCAGGAGCTGAAGGGCGGATAGGATAAAAATGCATGATCCAATTTTTTTTTAACCAACTAGAGTTAGGGCTTTGTTTAAGAGAACGAAGAAGAAGAAGAAGAAGAGATTGGATTTATACCCCGCCCTTCACTTGGAGTCTCAGAGCGGCTTACAAACTCCTTTCCCTTCCCCTCCCCACAACAGACACCCTGTGAGGTGGGTGGGGCTGAGAGAACTCTTGACAGAAACTGCTCTTTTTCAAGGACAGCTGTGCCAGAGCTTGTGACTGACCCAAGGTCACATCAGCAGGTGCAAGTGCAGGAGTGGGGAATCAAACCCGGTTCTCCCAGATTAGAGTCCACGCACTTAGCCATACCTCTAACCACTAGGTTACACCACCCAATTACTCCTCCATTGTTTCAACACTTATTGCGTTTTCTAAAATTAATCTCTGCAAACATAGGTCTGCCTCACTTTAGTTTTGTTCAAGCCAAGACTTAACATAAGGTGTGGTTCTTATCTAATGAAGACTGCAGTCCTAAGAACACTTTCCTGGGAGTAAAGTTCGTGATGGGAATTTCGTCTAAGGAGACCTGTTTAGGACTGCTCCCTGAGTCTCCATTACTATCTTAAGGTCCCCAGAAGATAGATTCAGGGGGGCAGCCGTGTTGGTCTGATGCAACAGAACAAAGTTTGAGTCCAGTGGCACCTTTAAGACCAACAAAGTTTAATTCTGGGTATAAATGTTTGTGTGCAGGCATCTGGAGAAGTGTGCATCCACATGAAACCTTACACCCAGAATTAAACATGTTGGTTATGTCTGGACCACATGACCACGGAAACGTCTTCGGACAGCGCTGGCTCTTCGGCTTTGAAACGGAGATGACCACCACAACCCTAGAGTCGGATTCGACTGGCTTTCGAGCAAGGGAACCTTTACCTTTACCTTTTATGTCTGGACATAAGGAGGCATGCCTGGACTTGTCAGGCAGACCATCTGGAGGGAGCATGGAGAGGATTGTCTGGGCTTGTCCGGGCAGGCCACCTGGTTGGAGCTTGAAGCCTCAGAACAAAGACAGGCAGGACCCTGGAACCTGCTTGCGAATTGGCCCCCAAGGGCAGCCAGCCAATCTGGAGCCTGGAGGCCATTTGAACTCACCAATCGCATGGGGGCTGGGAGTGGCTTAGGTGCATATAGTTAGGGCAATTGCCCCATGTAAAGTATTCCTGTTGAGAGGCAATAAACTCCTGCTTGCTGAAATCACTCTGCCTTCACCTCTGCCGAGTTAAACCCACTATTTAACATGGTCTTAAAGCTGCCACTGGACTCGGGTTTTGTTTTAAGGTCCCAGTTTGGTCCTTGACAGCTGAAGGATCTCAGATAGAAGGGCTAGGAAAGAACCCGGAGAGCCAGTTGACCAATAGCTAAAATCAGCACAAGGCAGCTTCAAATACTAACATATTTGGCCAAGTGACATATTAATGAGGCATCTCCCATCTGTCTCCCTCCTGCCAACCCACGTGGATAAGTCCAGGATGAGCCCCTGAGTCAAGGTTACCTTGGTGGCCTGGATGTGTTCCGGCAACGAGTCAATGAAGAGGTCGCCAATGGGTTCCCATGTCTCTCGCACGCTCTCCGCTTGGTCCAGGGTGATGCTGAGCTCCTCCATGGTGCCCTTGATCTCCAGCAGCTGCTCCAGGGTCCGCTCGATGTGGCGGTGCTGGTCGACACAGCGGGCGGTGAGCTTCTCCCACAGCTCGCTGGCGACGGTGGCCTGTTTCCACACGAAACGGCTGACGTTCTGGATGCGGTGTCTTGGGGAGGCATCTGCAAAGGGAGCAGCAGTGAGGGTGAGGACACCGGATGCCGGGAGGTGTGGCTTCATTGGGGGGAGGAGGAGCTTTGGGGAGGGCAGAGAGGAGTGTGAGTGGGAGGGGGCGGTGACGGCAGGTTGAGGGAGGAAGAGGAAGGGTGGGGAAATGGGAGGGAAAGAAAGAATGAATGCCTCATGTGCATTATTGCTTATTTCATCTCCCATTCTGGGTGCTACCCAAGTACCACAGGTGTAAGTTGTTCCCCCCGCAGGCGGTGGGTTCTGTTTGTCAGCACTTGCGTGCTCCATGTTTCGGGGCTTCTTTTGCAGACCACGTCTGCACATGACAAAACTGGTTTCAAGCTTGTTTCATGGTAAAGACATACTGGGCTGGATCCAGGCTAAATTTCCCACTGGCAGAATGAAAGTTTCCTGCGCCCCTCACCACCGGTGCAGCCCGCTGATCTCCACACAATGCTGGTCCTGGGGGACGGGAAACCCTGAAGAACAGCGTGAGAAAGGACTGGAGTGGGAATGGGATACCCGTGGAAATGGACAGTGGGTCCAACCCACTTTGGGCTCTTCTGCATGTTTTTTTTTTTTTTTTGGGTTAGTTCTGGCCCCATTCTGTATTTGATTCTCTCGTGATTTTTGTACACATTTTTGTGCCTTTAGTATTCACTCTGGGTTTTCTGGTTGTTTGTTTCCCTATTTCCTCCCCCCCCCTCTTTTGAGACCACTTTTACCAATTTTGAGTTGCCCTTTTCCTCGTGTGACAAGGAAAAAAGCGTATCTCTAAGAAAAGGAGCTAGAGGTTTACTTTTTGTTATACATCCTTTTTTCCCCCCCCCCCCCAGCTTCCCACAGTGCTCCGACCTCCAGCCCATTTCTTAGTTCTTTTCTATTCTCCACTTATCTTTTAATCATAATCTACCGGTAACGCTTCCTTCTACTATTATTTTCTCTTAATTAGCTTTCATCTAGTAACATTAACTTTTCAATAATTATCAAAGCAAATTAAATTGTCCTTTACATCCCAATATTTTTCTAAATACTCTTTAAAGTCTTTCCAGTCTGCATAGAATTCTTCTGCTTCAAGGTTCTTAAGTTTCCTTGTCATTTTGTCCATTTCAACCATAAATAGTAATTTCTTTATCCATTCCCTGATTTCCGGGATTCTGTCTTGTTTCCAACATTGTGCATAAGTCATTCTAGCAGTTGTGACCACATCAAAGTTCTTTTCTGCACATTAACTTCTTCCATTTTAAGTCCCAGCAGTAGTATTTCAGGTTCTTTCTTAAAGTTACATTTTACAGTTTTTTCCATTTCTTTATGTATCTCAGCCCAATAACTTCTTGCTTTATCACATGTCCACCACATATGATAAAAGGAGCCTTCCATTTTTTTTACAACTGTAGATCAATATATTGATATCGCAGTGCCATTTAAAAAAAATGTAGCCACGATAACATTATATCGAGATATAAGCATGCCCAAAAAATCAAGAGAGAGGTGTGAAACCACTGATGATGCCACCGATGATGACAGCGCCCTCCCTTGAAAATCCTGATTATTTAAGACGAGTAGGGATGAAAATAAACTGACTCCACAACTGTGCAAATGCAGGGGGAGGGCTGACGTGCAGAAGAGCCCTGCCCAAACCAATTCCAGTGCTTGTGGATCGACTGCTAAGAAAATCCGGACTAAACAGAATGAGCAGAAAAGCCCTTTGTTTGAGCTGCGCTTCTTATGTTTTCTGTCCCAGGACAGATTCCAGGAAGTTTATTCTACAACTCTGCTGCAAGTTCACTGCACTTTGAAGGGAGAGGGGAATCCGGCCCAGGAGGATGTGGCGTGACTAGCACGTGTGACACCACCGACACATTGCCTTCCAGCCTGACATAAGAGAGTCCTGTAACATTTCTTTCAAAATGTCTGCTTCTTTTAAAAAAATAACATACAAATGAACGAAAGTATGAGTCATTTCTAACAAAGAAGGAGGGTAACCTGAGAGAAGGGACAACACTGAAAGATGAACAAGCATCCGATTTGCTGGAACGCATGGCTGTTGTACAGAAGATTGCCAGCAGGCCTGGGGAAAAGTCCCTTGCACTCCTTTATTTTATTTTATTTAATAATGTGAGGAATTTGTGGAAATGGACAGTTGAAGGTTTTTTATGGCACAGAAACAGAGCTGGAAGAGACCCTCAAGGGTCATCTAGTCCAACCCCCTGCACAGTCCAGGAAATCCACAGCTACCTCCCACACACACACACTCCCCAGTGACCCTTGCTCTATACCCAGAGGAGGTGAATAACTTCACCTGGAGGTAAAGGAGGCGAATAACTTCACCTGGTAGATAACAACCCATTAAAAGCCTCTGTTAAAGGGGCAGGACATTTTCCTCCAGGACTGCTGGCAACCCTAGCTGTACACATTGTGAAGCCAGGAGTGCATCGCAGCAAAAGACCCAACTATGATTGTTCTTTGCTTCCAGCCAGGGACTTGTAGTTCTATAAAAGGGCAATGATATTACAGAAAACCTGTGATGGTGCCAAGTTTGTCTGGGAAGAAAAAAACACAACCCTTTGTGTTTCCATATGGTGGCTTTTGAGTCAAGGGCTGAAAAACTCTTCATCGGCCAGGGACCTCTCCTAACTCCCTGCCAAGGAATCTTTGGCTTTGGGGTGTGTTCTAAGTGCACACACTAAGTTGCCACAATGTGCTGGCCAGGCCTTTTGGGCTGCATTGTTGCGCCAGATGATTTGAGAATGTGCCTCTGTGGATGCGGCACTACAGAGATGGAGTAATGTGTCTTTCCATTTTGCCTCCCATCCATCTGGCCCAGCACTGTCTGCTGACCACCTCTGGAAGCTAGAAGAGGATCTCTCGAAGCCAGAAGATGGTCTTCCCCTACACCTGCAACCTGTGGACTGATTCATAAGTGACAAAGTCCATGCCGTTTCCCTTGTGGCTTGCCTGGCGCCTATGTTGCTCTCTTTTAGGCACCAGGGCAAGACGTTTCTGTTCACCCGGGCTTTTAATTAAGGCATTGATCTTTTAATACCATTTTATAGTGTGCTTTTAGTCTGAAAACTGTGTCTTTATGTTGTTCAGTTATCTATAGGGTTTTCTGTTCTGACTGGGGTTTCTTTAATCTGAATTTGACATTAATAACTTTTTAATGTTTTGAGAGCCAGCGCAATGTAGTAGTTAAAGTGTCGGACTAGGATCTGGGAGACACAAGTTTGAATCTCCACCCTGCCACGGAAGCTCACTGGGTGACCTTGGGCCAGTCACATGCATTCAGCCTAACCTACCTCACGGTGGAGAAGAAAATGGTGTGAGCCGCTTTGGGTCCTCATTGGGGAGAACTGAGAGGTATAAATGTAGGTCTACATTTCTATCATGTTTTGTTTTGTAAGCCGCCTCGGGCAGGTTCCCCGGAGAGGTGTACAAAAATTCTCTAAAACAAATAAATGTAGCTGCCAAGAAGACTTTGTTGGGGGGGGGAGTTGTATTTGTGTGTATGCGCACACCTGGAAGTCATGGAGACCTCTGGTGACTGACCCCTGCTGGGAGCCTGGAGGGTGTTCAGAGAGGTGGCTGAGTAAAGCCTGCCCATCCCTCCCTCCCTCCCGCTGGCTGGTATTCCAAGGAGGTCTCCCATCCAAGTACTTGCTAGAGTCGACCCTGCTTAGCTTCTGAGATCTGACGAGATCGAGCTTGCCTGGGCTATCCAGGTCAGGACAAGTGGCCATGAGGACTTTGAATGAGATGTGCCTCTAGAATTCCATGCTGGGAACTCGGTTTCAAATTGGAATCACAGCGTGCAGGGATAAGGGATATGCTTCAGCTTTCCCCTCGAGCTGTTTTCCCTGCTTGAAACAGCCCTGCAGTGCCAATATTGAGGGCTACACGTAAGTTCCCCCAACAGGCTCCTACAGTGGTGAGAGAAAGGCTAATGACCCTTCTCCCCACACATCACAGTCCTGACCCAAATCAGCCCCCCCCATGTGTGGGCACTGGGTGTCCCAGAATGGAATCACAGGTGTGCATCTGTTGACAGCCCACTTGTCCACCACTTAGACTTTCTCACACATCAATCAGCCTGAAATCCTTACGCTGGAGCTGCCAGGGATTGAACCAGGACCTTATGCATGCAAAGCAGATGCTCTGCCACTGAGCCACTGGTCTTTCCCAGCATCAGCCGCCTGAGAAGTTTTTAAATCCTTTTCAACCTAAGATCCCCAGAGGAACAGCAAGAAGCAGCCAGTCTTCTTCTTGAAAAAGAGGTGCCGGAATTCTCAAGAGGGAAATGAAGTTTTCAATCTGCATACTGAAAACTCATGAACTTCTAAACATTTAAAAAATAATTTCGTCGAAGAAGTTCCGGAACTCTGCTCCAGCACATTCCCCCAGGGAAAAAAGCCCTGGTTAGGACTGTCAAGAGTGAGGGCAGAGAGCAGCCAGAGACCTTGCTTAATTCAACCCGGGACCTTCTCCTTGCAAAGTCAGCCACTGGGCTTGACCTTCCCCTTCTCACTGGCGAACTCTAATAAACTTTCAAAGCACCCCAGAACGCTGTTTGAACCCGACTCTTCAAAGAAATCGCCTGTAAACATCATCAGTGGTTTTGCCCAGCTGCATTTTTCAAGGCACGATCCGTAAATTAACTCAGCAATATCCCCTTGAAGGGCAGGATAATAATCTCTAATACGCTCACAGGAAATCCAGGGCACAGAGGGATTATGAGATCTTTCCAAGGTGACAAGAGAAGTCAGGGGGCCAACAGAGAAGCAAATATATCTTGGCCGCTGCGTCGAGCTGGCAGCCTTTCATGGCTCCGGCTGGGCAGGAATCCAGCAGAGGCTGCTGTAAATTGCAGCGGTGGTGGTGTTAGCTGGGGAGCAGAGAAAGGAAGGCGGAATCGCAAACCTTTATTGTTGGGATTGGATTCCTCCACTTCTTCAAACGGGTGCTGAGTGAGGAAGGCCTGAGCCGATTCCAGGACAGAGTAAATGTATGGGCCACGAGACTTCACTTCCTCCATGAATGCCTATGAGAGACACAGAGAGAGTGAGAGAGAAGTGGAGGTGCTGGCTGGAGTTGCAAAAAACATCACGCCACTACCTGATGTGTTGAATGCATGCCTGCTCCCTGAGATACCAGCACAGGGGAGGCAATGCAGGATTCAAGGCCTTGGAAGAAAGGTGAATACCATCCTCGTCGCCACTATTGTGTAGTGGGCAGCCGCATGAACGAACGACATATGACCATGTAATGCATAGCACGCTTTATTGGATACACAACAAGAGAGAGAGAAAATGGCCGGCCGGCCAACTATATACATTACCAGGGGACCACCCCTGGGTCCCATTGGCGGGTTATACTATCCCGCCTCGGTCCCATTGGTTTCCCCCAGTGGCGAGACTAGTGCCCTAGTCCCATTGTTGTCCTGGGCTGAAGCTTGGCGTGTGCACCGACCTCCGGTGGCGGTCAGTGGACACAACAGTGAAATAGGCTGCAATTGACACACATTTCTTTGGAAATAAACACCATTAGAGTAAATGGAAATTAGGGCATAATACTTCCGTCCTCATCTGGAAAGGCTAGGAGAACTCATTCATGGGTCTCCCAGTCTCTCATCTAGGCTGACCCTTCTGAGTAAATGTGTATGTATTTATTAGATTTGTTCTTGGTTTTTTGGCAGGAGTCCCCACAGCAGTGTACAACGTTTTGTAAAATGCAACAGATTTCATTCAAAAAGAGAGGGGGGGCACCTTTTAATTAAAAACAAAACCTGAAGCCATAAAACAAATGGACTCATGAGAGGAGACACGAGGTTGGAGAGAGAGGAGGAGAGATGGGGAAAAGGAATGTTCAAATACTGGAATCGGAGGAAACATCCCACAACCCAGAAACAAGATATAAACCAAAGAGCATTCCTTTGAACATGGGAAAGGGGAGATACAAAAGACTGGGCTATTCATGAATGACAAAAAACATCCAGGAAATTCAAAATAAATTCCACCTCTCAGCCCCCACAGCAGTGTACAACGTTTTGTAAAATGCAACAGATTTCATTCAAAAAGAGAGGGGGGGCACCTTTGAATTAAAAACAAAACCTGAAGCCATAAAACAAATGGACTCATGAGCGGAGACACGAGGTTGGAGAGAGAGGAGAAGAGACGGGGAAAAGGAATGTTAAAATACTGGAATCGGAGGCAACATCCCACAACCCAGAAACAAGATATAGGCCAAAGAGCATTCCTCTGAACATGGGAAAGGGGAGATACATAAGACTGGGCTATTCACGAATGACAAAAAACATCCACGAAATTCAAAATAAATTCCACCTCTCAGCAGGTCAAAGGAGACTGTGCGATGAGAACAAAGGAAAGCAAGCTTTATTGTTTTTTTAATCAGCACTAGAATATTGTTATATCGCTATACCGTTGCAACAATACGTTTATCAGGTTCTCTGCATTCTCAGCTTTCATTTAAAAAAACACACAACTAAGTCTCTAGCCCTGTGTCTTGTGGAAACATGAGGAAAAAGGCATATCTTGGCAACTGAAGGCTTACATTTTTTGTAATGAAAGGTGGGAATTCAGAGAATCTGAATACACATACAGTTACAATGATATATCAGGAAAATAATATTATAGCACCAATATTTTAAAAACCTGCAAAAGCCCTGGTGGCTCAGGAGAGGGTGGTGGTGGCTGCTGGGCAATTGGGGCAGGGAAACTGCAGGGAAATCTACCATGTGGGAGCCTCCTTGCTGTCGGGCTTTATCCACAGCTGCACCACCATTGGGGAAACCACAAGATCCCTGTGTGGAAGACACTCAACTCTCCTCTGCTAAACGAGCATTTAGAAGTAAGCATGTGAACGCATTGGGAGCCAGCATGGTGTAGAGGTTAGAATGCTGGACTAAGACATGGGAGGACCCAGGTTCAAATCCCCACTCTGTCATGGAAGCCTGCTGGGCGACCTTTGGCCAGTCACACACTCTCAGCCTAACCTGCCTCACAAGGTTGTTGTGAGGGCAGGAGAACAATGTAAGCCCTTTTAGGTCCCTGTGGTAGAGATTTAGTGGGGTAAAAATTGAAGCAAATAAATAAAAAACATTGCAACATCTGGACTGTATAGCTGCCCCCATACTGTTTTTCTCCCACCACTGCCTTCTAGCAACTTTGCCTCATAGGCGTAGATGCAGAGACAGCAGATCTCATTATTCTGGGGAAACCACAAGATCCCTGTGTGGAAGACACTCAACTCTCCTCTGCTAAACGAGCATTTAGAAGTAAGCATGTGAACGCACTGGGATCCAGCATGGTGTAGAGGTTAGAATGCTGGACTAAGACATGGGAGGACCCAGGTTCAAACCCCCACTCTGTCATGGAAGCCTGCTGGGCGACCTTTGGCCAGTCACACACTCTCAGCCTAACCTGCCTCACAAGGTTGTTGTGAGGGCAGGAGAACAATGTAAGCCCTTTGAGGTCCCTGTGGCAGAGATTAAATGGGGTAAAATTGAAGCAAATAAATAAAAACATTGCAATATCTGGACTGCATAGCTGCCCCCATACTGTTTTTCTCCCACCACTGCCTTCTAGCAACTTTGCCTCATAGGCGTAGATGCAGAGACAGCAGATCTCATTATTCTGGAGATCCCAGGCTGAGTGTGGGGCTCTGATTCCACAGCAAGAAATCCACAGAGGAAGTAGTTGGGGACAACATCCTCGAAGGGACTGGCCAGCAGAGCTGCAGGGGCAGCACATACCGCGTGTCTCTCCTTTTCCTGCTGCACCAGGGCAACGTCCCCCCGGAGCGGAAGCTGAGCTGAGAGCTCCTCATCCTTTTGGCTGAGCCAGTCGATGATCTCCTGCAAGGGGATCTGCAGCTTGCCACTGTGGTCCGAGAAGGCCTCCAGACGTGCCCTAAAAAAAAAAGGGAAAGATGAGACAGTTAAAAGGAAAGATGAGACAGTTAAAAGGAAAGATGAGACAGATTCTCCAGTTAACGAAGGAGAGTTGAGACCACCTCTTTGCAATGCTTGGATACATCCACGAAGGACAGGTGTGTGTCTGTAGCGAATAGCCATGATAGCTGAGTGGATTGTTGTCAGCTAGCTGCTAGTTGGGGACAACATCCTCGAAGGGACTGGCCAGCAGAGCTGCAGGGGCAGCACATACCGCGTGTCTCTCCTTTTCCTGCTGCACCAGGGCAACGTCCCCCCGGAGCGGAAGCTGAGCTGAGAGCTCCTCATCCTTTTGGCTGAGCCAGTCGATGATCTCCTGCAAGGGGATCTGCAGCTTGCCACTGTGGTCCGAGAAGGCCTCCAGACGTGCCCTAAAAAAAAAAAGGAAAGATGAGACAGTTAAAAGGAAAGATGAGACAGTTAAAAGGAGAGATGAGACAGATTCTCCAGTTAACAAAGGAGAGTTGAGATCACCTCGTTGCAATGCTTGGATACATCCATGAAGGATAGGTGTGTGTCTGTAGCGAACAGCCATGACAGCTGAGTGGATTGTTGTCAGCTAGCTGCCATGTTTCATCCATATTTGTCCTTTCCTGCCTGTGGCACGACTGCGCATACTTGCTCGCTTGCTTTGCTCGCTTGCTGTAAACAGCGGTAGGGAGGTGCTCATGAGACCGTGCGAACTGGCGCTGCCAGACTGGGTTATCGGACTAACCTTGAGGAGGGAGGGAGGGCTTGCGTTCCACTGTTGGTGTGAATATTTCTGCTCTCATGAGGCACGGAGACTCTCCCGTTCATCATGTAACCTCCCGCCCGGAAACCCCCCCCCCCCCCCGCGCGCTTGGATTTCATTTGCTTAGCCAATTGCAGAATCATGTTATATGTAGTGATGCATCCGCCCCATTGTCATTCCTAACAATATCCCTGTAGATCATGACAACGGACCTGTAGTCTAATAAAGCATAACGATTTCCTGGAAATGTGTGTGGAGATTTACATGCTGTTGAACCTGACAATTGTCCACTTTCAGAAGCAGTGGACCTCTGAATACCAGTTGCTGGGCATAAGGAACAGAAGAGGTTTCATGCCCTGCTGGTGGACTTCCCAGAAACATTTGGAGACTAGAGACATAATAGAAATCACTATTTTTTGTTGCATGCCCCCTACATCTGGCTTTCAGGGGTATACTGCCTCTGTACATGGAGTCTGTCATGAAGAGGAGGACAGACTTGCCGGATCAGACCTGAGTCCATCTAATGCAGACTCATCTTCCTAGCAGTGGCCAGTCAGAGACCTCCTTGCAGCCAGCAAGAAGCGTGTGAATAAATATCCCTCTAAATATCCCCTGTGCTTGATATTTAGAGATATAGTGTCCGAATACACACACAAGAAGAAGAAGAGGAGGAGATTGGATTTATACGCCGCCCTTCACTTGGAGTCTCAGAGCGGCTTACAAACTCCTTTCCCTTCCCCTCCCCACAACAGGCACCCTGTGGGGTGGGTGGGGCTGAGAGAACTCTGACACAAACTGCTCTTTTTCAAGGACAGCTGTGCCAGAGCTTGTGACTGACCCAAGGTCACATCAGCAGGTGCAAGTGGAGGAGTGGGGAATCAAACCCGGTTCTCCCAGATTAGAGTCCGCATGCTTAACCACTACACCAAACATGATGTTGGATTAGATGGACCCTTGGTCTAATCCTTCAGGACTCTTCTTACATTCTGTGGCAATGTTGTTGACAGGGAGGAGGTTTTCTTGTAAAGGGTGTGCTGTCTACCCTGTGAATGTCAAAGAACATTGGTGGTGACAGGGATGTTGATCAGAGCCAAGTATTTCCTTAAAATCAGAAGGAAGACTAAGATTACCACTTTTTCCTGGCAGGACTTCTGTGTCTTTAACAATCATGTTAACCACTTGATTAACACTGATTTTTAATAACAGATAAAATTTCTCCCAGCATAGGGATTCTGTGCTGGGAATTTTTTTTACGGCTTTAACTTCAAGCTGTGATGTTCTGGCCCATAGCTACGGTGGGGCTATTCAGGGCTCTGCCACCACCTTTCTTAAAGGGACAGCCCCCAAAGATTTTTGCCAGGAAATGCTTTTTAAATTCGTTTAAAAACTTTTCCCCAAGGCGCGCATTCAGCTGTGCATGCATTCAAAGTAACATGAGGATTACTCGCTGAATGCGGGGTGTTTTAAGAGGGTTGTTTTTGCCCCACAAACCACAACATTCTGGCTATGGCCCCGGTGATGTTGTTTGCAGGCAGAAGGTCCCAAGGTCAGTCACTGGTGCCTGCAGCTGAAGGGATCTAAGACTAGCTATGAGAGACCCCACAAAGCTAGAGCAAACAGTACTGAGCATGACAGACCAACAGTCTGACTCAGTCTAAGGCAGCTTCCCTTGTCCTGAATTCAGGTGTGACTCTGTGAGAGTGATGTACATGCAAGTGTGAAGCGGCTCAGATAGCCGCACTGGAGAGATAATTACCGCCTCATCCCACTTCTCCCATCTTTCTGTACAACTCTTAAATTTTTTATTTATATTTATATTTTATTTATAATTTGGATTCATCAGAATGGCATCAAATAAACAGACAACATGCATCGCAGTATGCGGGAAAGGTAGGGGGAAGGGAGTTCCAGGGAAGAAGAAGAAGAGGAAGAGGAAGAGGAAGAAGAGGAGGAAGAAGAGGAGGAGGAGGAGGAGGAGGAGGAGATTGGATTTATACCCCGCCCTTCACTTGGAGTCTCAGAGCGGCTTACAAACTCCTTTCCCTTCCCCTCCC
>NW_015176494.1:289222-294984 GCF_001447785.1 Gekko japonicus | reverse complement strand
TAGCCCAGCGTCATCAGATCTCAGAAGCTAAGGAGGGTTGGCCCTGGCTAGTATTTGGATGGGAGACATGCAAGGAGTCCAGGGTCGTGACATGGAGCAAGGCGATGGCAAACCACCTCTGATTGTCTCTGAAGGTCTCTTGCCCTGAAAACCCTACAGGGCTGCCATAAGTCAGCTATGACTTGACAGCTAAATATGCGTACGCGTGTATATGTGTGTGTATGTGAGAGAGATCGAGAGATCTGCACATCGACAGGCTATTTAGCAAGTGATGCGGAGCTCCTTTGAGGACAGGATGGGGCCAGTAGGCACAGTTCTGTGTACTTATCACATTTCCCCCCCTAACCTTCCTTCAAGGAGTTCAGGGTGACATTTATTGATCACCACCATTTTATCCCCACAAGAGGCTAGCGTGGTGGGGGAGAGAGAGAGAGAGGCCATCCCAAGATTCCTGGCTCCAGCTGGCCACTACGTCACACTGGTTTCCCTGCCCCTCCCCCCCCACGAGTGCCAACTGTATGCCAACATCATGTATGCCAACCTCCTAATTGTGTGGAACGTCAACCTCTGTATTTGCATCCGTCACAAAAGAGACGGGGTGTTTGGCTACTCCGTGTGGAACGTCAACCTCTGTATTTGCATCTGTCACAAAAGAGAAGGGGGTGGTGGTGTTTGGCTACTCTGTCTTACCGAAGGCTGTGCGACTTCTTCTTAATCTCATTCCAGCACAGATTCATCTCCAGAGGCATCTGAGGCCCAACGGCGCCGTTTGGAGGCTGCTGGCTCACGCAGGCCGGCACGGAGCCATCTGGGGCTGTTTTAACCTAGGCAGAAATAAAGAAAGCGACACACGGTGTCATTCATGGGACGGGAGCAGTGCCTGGTAGCTAGGAGGAAAGGAAGATACGAGGAAGTTTGTTCTGGTGCTCTGCTCTTTTCTGAAACCCCTCTGTGTGAGTGTGGGTGCGTGGCCCCGAAAAGGGAAGATGGATGAGATGCAACAGGATTTATCAGAATATTTTTAAATGATTTATTAATGTTTCACTTGATTAAAGACATTTTACTTAAATAATCTTTTGAAATTTCAGACTTGATTCAGTTTGTGAATGTCCAAGGTTTTTGATTTAAAAGTCTTTCTTTCTGTTTTAGACTTTTTAATAAATTCATTTATTTCATAATATTCAATACATGAGACTATGTAATACATAACATAATACCATATCCATGAGGTGAGATCTAACAATATCTCTTATTTTGACTAATCCTTTAGATGTATTTCTATTCCAAAAAGTAAGGAAGGGAGACTAGATTTGTACAAACTTATCTTGTGCATATCTGTCTCCAACCTACAACTTCCTATATGCAGATATTTTCCTTAATAGAAGAGTGAGGAGATTGGATGTATACCCCGCCCTTCACTACCCAAAGGAGTCTCAGAGCGGCTTACAAACTCCTTTCCCTTCCCCTCCCCACAACAGACACCCTGTGAGGTAAATGGGGCTGAGAGAGCTCTGACAGAAACTGCTCTTTTTCAAGAACAGCTGAGCCAGAACTATGGCTTGCCCAAGGTTATCCAGCAGTACAAGTGGAGGAGTGGAGAATCAAACCTGGTTTTCCCTGATTAGAGTATGCACACTTAGCCACTACACCATCTTTCTGTACAAGAGATTGGATTTATACCCCACCCTTCATTCAGAATCTCAGAGCCTTCCCTTCCTCTCCCCACAACAGACACCCTGTGAGGTAGGTGGGGCTGAGAGAGCTCTCTTGAGAACTGCTCTTGAGAGAACAGCTCTGAGAGAACTGTGGCTTGCCCAAGGTCACCCAGCTGGGTGCATGTGGAGGAGTGCGGAATCAAACCCGGTTCTCCCAGATTAGAGTCCATGCTCCTAACCACTACACCAAACTGGCTTTAACCACTACACCAAACATAGTATACCATACTTTCCTTAGCCATTTCTCAATATCTGGTGCTTTCTCCTGTCTCCATGCCACAGCTATTAACCTTCTGGCTGTGGTGAATACATTTCCTATTAACCACATTTTGTTGCCTGAGATCCCTCTAGGCATAATGTCCAAAAGAGCTACACTAGGATCTTTCTGTATTTCTATAGGCAGAATTTCTCTCACTAATGGGACAGCACCTTACTCCAAACAAAGTTTATAATTGCGCACTACCACCAGATATGAATTAATAAGCCCATATGTCTTTTACACATCCAGCATATATTTGATGTGGAAGATGTTATTTTCCTTAATCTGTCTGATGGTGTCAAATACCACCGATACGTGAGTTTAATAATATCTTCCTTACTGTTACATTCGCTGAAACATTCCTTTGTTTTTAAATTATTCGAGAATGGTTTAAACCCCCTGACTATAGGGCTGCAACATTTACCTGCTGTTCTGCAGTCAGGATTTGCAGCACACACCTGGTATTTAAAGGAATATTGCCTTGGTACATGAAAAAAATAGAACAGGAGTCTGGTGCCGTTGTAAAGACAATTTCCCCCCAGCATAAGCTTTCATGAGTCAGAGTTCACTTCATCAGATACGCAAGAGTATAAATCTATCAAGCTCGATGTTAAATACACAACAGGAAGGGGGGGGTGTTACAAAGAGAGGCTGGTTCAAAACAAGATACATTCCAAACTTTAATCAGTCCACTCAGCATGGGTGTGAGATGCTTCCAACGGTTGTTAGTCAAAATGTAAAATGTAGCACAGAATGAAGTGAGATAAGCAGAGGCAACAGAACATTACGGAGATATAGTTCAAATAATGACAATCTGTGCAGGGTGGAAAATGCAAGATATTAACACCTGCAGTGAGTCAGAAACGAGAAGCCTCGGTTAAGACACGACTAACTAATGGTAGCATACCGGGCTTTTTTTGTAGAATAAGCCCAGCAGGAACTCATTAGCATAATAGGCCATACCCAACAGCAGGGACTCATTAGCATATTAGGCCACACCCTTGACAGCACAGCTCATTAGAATATTAGGCCACACCCCATGTTACCAGAAGTGTGGCCATCCAGCCACACCCACCTTTTGCTTCTTATTCTGTTTACTCTGTTTGTTGTCAAAACCCTGGGCTTTTTTTGTAGCAGGAACTCCTTTGCATGTTAGGCCACACACCCCTAATGTAGCCAATCCTAATGAGCTTCTTTTGTTGGGTGTGGCCTATTATGCTAATGAGTTCATGATGGGTTTGGCCAACTTGGGAGCCAGCCGGAACGCCGTTCCTGTGTGTTCCTGCCCAAAAATAGCCCTGGTAGTATATATTTTGTCAGTCTTTATGATACCATTGGACTGTTTTGTTTTGCTGCTACTGACAAGCACATCCACGTACATGAAGGCTCCATCTCTTTCGGACCAGGGTCAATTTTTATTATTTATTTTGCCTCCAAGTCACAGCTGACTTATGGCAAACCCATGGGGTTTTCAAGGCAAGAGATATCCAGAGGTAGTCTGCCTCCATGTCAGGACCTTGGACTTTCCTGGTGGTCTCTCATCCAAATACTGACCAGAGCTGACCCTGCTTAGCTTCTGAGATCTGACTAGATCAGGCTAGCCTGGGCTATCCAACTCAGGGATCGATTTTAACAGGCTTTTATAACTGTGGAATGAAATGAGGGTTGCCAGCTCTGGGCCGGGAAATGCCGGGCGATCCTGAGGGCGGAGCATGGAGAGGGTGGTGTCTGGGGGAGGGACTTCAATGGGGTCTATCGCTAGAGTCCACCCTCCAAAGCAGCCATTTTCTCCAAAGCAGCAGACAACTCTGTTGTCTGGAGATCAGACGTAAAAGCAGGAGATCTCCAGGCCCCACCTGGAGGTTGGCAACCTTAGGAATGATAGGAGGGTACTCCTAAAGCGCCGTTCGATCCAGTGGACAGAGCTAGAAATAAAGGAGCAGATTCCTTTTAAGTGAATCAGAAGTGAGACCAGTGCCACACCTGGCTTTATTATAAGAAAACACTAGAGGGAAGCCTAGGGCAGCATTTTGCCAGGCCAGTAACTTCATTCTCACACAGCTAATGTTCTGTTCAGGCTTTTGTAAAACAAGGGTGGTCCAGCTTCAGTTCAGGTTGGCTTTTTGTTTCTATGAGAATTCACAGGGTTCACCCATTGTGTTTTAAATTTACAAAGCAAGACTGCATGGCCAGGATATTTTTGCAGTTAAGGCATCAGTTATCTGCACTCTCCATCCTGGGAACTCACTTTTGCTTAAGAATCGCCCTTCTGTCTACTAGTTCAGCAGTTTTTGTAAGAATCCCAGAAACCATCAGGCAGTTGGGACCTGGAAACCAAACAGTGCCCCACTGCAGTGCTTCCAATCACCCATTTCTGTTTTAGGAGCCGCATGGCTGTCTATGATCCAGCAGGTGCATTTTCCCCTCACTGCCTCTTCATGGCAGGAAAAGTAGTCCCTCTATAATCTCTGCCTGTCACTGAATATATTAAAAGCACAGGAAAACTGCCATGGGGGTGGGGGAAGGCTGCGGTCACACACGCTAAATAATCCACTTTCAACGCACTTTCCAACTGGATTTTGCCAGTTCACACAACAGGAAAAATCGAGTTCCAAAGTGGAGTGAACGTGGACTGAACGTGGATTGTTTAGTGTGTGTGTGACCGTAAAAATCCAGTTCCAAAGTGCACTGAAAGTGGATTGAAAATGGATTATTTAGTGTGTGTGTGACCGCAGCCAGAGAGTTTGACAGAACTCTAATAACCTGATGCTGAAGAACACCAGGCAGCAAAGGGAAGAATGGGATACAACCAGGGCTTTTTTGTTCTCAAGAGGGAAATGTTCAATCTGTATGCTGAAAACTCGTTCACTTTTAAATATTTTTGAAAAGAATTTTGTCGAAGAGGTTCTGGAACTCCATTCCGGCACATTCCCCCAGATAAAAAAGCCCTGGACACACCCATTGACATTTCAAAGAGAACAGGTAGATTTGTTCTATTTTGAGAGAGCAGCGAGAGCATATAAACCAAATGAGTCAATCCCCATGAGGTCTGGTGGCATGACACCACCTGAGCCCAAGGGAGTTTTAAAATACTAAACCCTGAAATACATTTCCTTAAAATCCCAAATAAATGTCTTTCTAAGTTGCCCACCCATCAATACTCTGCAAACATGCTGAATTTCAGAATTTAGCAGAACTATGGGATTAGGTGCCTAAACAGATAGTTTGTACTGTATTGTACCTGGGTTTAAGTTCTCAAGTAAAAAAAACCCAGATACTTTATTTTCCATTGCATAACATCTAAAACTCTGCAGACATACACATTTCATATTTAAACATAAGCAGAACGCTGAACCGGGAGGGAAGGTGGCATGCTATAGCCCGATCTCGTCAGATCTCAGAAGCTAAGCAGGGTCAGTACTTGGAAGGGAGACCCCCAAGGAAGACTCTGCAGGGGAAGGCACTGGCAAACCACCTCTGCTTCCCACCTGCCTTGAAAGACCTTTGCTAGGGTCACCATATGTTGGCTGCAACTCGATGGCACTTTATACACACCCAGAATGCTACGCCAGTTTGGTGTAGTGGTTAAGTGTGTGGACTCTAATCTGGGAGAACCAGGTTTGATTCCCCACTCCTCCACTTGCACCTGGCTGGATGACCTTGGGCAAGCCGTAGTTCTGATAAGAGCTGTTCTTGAGAAAGAGCCGTTTCTGTCAGAGCTCTCTCAGCCCCACCTACCTCACAGGGTGTCTGTTGTGGGGAGGGGGAGGGAAAGGGAAAGGAGTTTG
>NW_015176494.1:284365-289138 GCF_001447785.1 Gekko japonicus | reverse complement strand
CAGCAGGAAATTAATGACCATCACAGGGATCCAATTTACAGCACAAGCAGCCAAAATATTTCGAAGTAACAGTAACGTAATATGCTGAATTAAGCCCAATCAAAAGGTCACAAGCTTGCAAATGCCAGCAGGGCAGCTGTATTCAGTCTGCTGGAGCAAAAACAAAAAGGAGTCTTCTTGAGGCATCTTGATGACGAACAGAATTATTGTGGCAGAAGCTTTCGTGGATTACAGTCCGCTTCATCAGATGCATGCAGTGTATGAGCATGCGGAAAGAGAGAGAGACAGCATGCAAAATTGATCACTAGGCGATCCAAATGCAACAAGAAGCCTAGAGCTCAAGAGTGCAGCTTCTCTACCCTTGTTTTGAGATGCCACTGTCTTTATCAATTGGTTTTGAATTTTTTTTTGGCTTAAGATGTTATTCATTTTATTGACTTCGTGTTTTGGAAACTGAGTTGGTTCGTTGTAACCCAGCAAAACTATATTTTGTCTACATTTTGTTTCGTACTTTATCTCCACCTGATTTCTAGACAAATTCTGCAACCCGTAACTGTTCTTCCCGTGGCAATATTAATCCCCCAATACTTCCTCCTCAGTATTACTTCCCCATTCCCATGATCTGTGTTGGCTCCGTCTTGGAAAATGTAAAGCAATACTGAAAAAGAGAAGGCCTCTAAACATATAGAGTGTATTTCCCTCATCACTGTTGGCTTCCTACATATCTGGAAACAGGACCGTAGCCACAGGTGTGGCATTTTGGGCAATGCCCCCCATGGCCCCCTCACCCCAGGGAGGACCCCCACACCCTCCCAACCCAGTGTGCCTTGCTTCACCCACCCCCGGGTGCGTCGTTGCCTCGTTGGCTCTTCCTTCCTTTCTCCTGAGGAGGCAGCCAGGCAGGGCAGCGGGCAGCCAGCCAAAAGAGGCATTGCCCTGCCCTCCTGCCTCCTCCTCGACTCTTGAGAGAGAGAAGGAGAGACACCACGCCCCCCATGCCCTCCGGCCAAAAATTTCCTGGCTACGTGGATATCTGGAAATATGAAATGAAGATCTTCTAGGACAGTGGTGGCGAACCTATGGCACGGGTGCCAGAGGTGGCACTCAGAGCCCTCTCTGTGGGCACGCATGCCATCACCCCAGCCAGGCCCAGACCATCATTAAAGTGTCGAATTCTCTGCCAAATAATTTTAAGTCAATGAAAGCATTTGGGATTGTTTTCCTTACTTTGTTTGGATCATCTTAAGTTAATGTATGAGTTGTTTTTTCTAAAGTAAAACCTCAGTATTCAGGTTAAATGGCCGTGTTGGCACTTTGCGATAAATAAGTGGGTTTTGGGTCGCAGTTTGGGCACTCGGTCTCTAAAAGGTTCGCCATCACTGTTCTAGGATAAAGAAAGGGACTACTAGGGAGGCTAGGGCTTTGGTTCGAGTTCTCAGGTTTCCTGATGTTCATACTCTGAGACAATGTAATACACAGGCATGAACACATGAGCATATGAAGCTGCCTTATACCGAATCAAACCATTAGTCCTTCAGGATCAGTATTCTCTGCTCAGACTGGCAGTGGCTCTCCAGGATCTCAGGCAGAGGTCCTTCATATCACCTACTGCCTGGTCCTTTTACCTGGAGATGCCAGGGATTGAACCTGGGGCCTTCTGCAGGCCAAGCGGATGCTCTCCCACTGAGCCATGGCCCATCCGGGAAGGAGGGGGTGGAGCCTAAAAGACCATTAGCAGTTATTGGGTTAAGACGAGAGAGTGTTGCAATGCCTCACGGTCAGGCCTGATGAAAAAGGAGGTGGAGCCAGTAGCAAAAATTCAAGCCAAGCCGCACCACACTCAGTGCTCCCTCTAAGCTGTGGAGTCTTGTGAGCAAGCATTCCACTTTGTGAGCTGCTGGCATTAAAGTTGTGAACAAGCGATTTGGCTACTGCATACATTGGTTTGCTCTGGAGCTGTCCTTCCCGAGCCAAGGCAAAAACGTGTGAGCCGGAGGCTAAAAAACTGTGAGCTAGCTCACGCTGACTCAGCTTAGAGGGAACACTGACCACAACTCCTTCAATTTAGGCAGTGCTCAGTGTGATGTATGCACCCCTCATTAGCTTTGTGAAGAGCCACAGGGATTAGGGTCACGTTGTCTGAGTTGGGGAAAGCCTGGAGATTTGGGGGAGGAGTCTGGGGAGGGCGGAGTTTGAGAAGGGGGAGGAACCTCAGTGAAATGTAATGCCATAGAATCTACCCCTCCAAAGCAGTCATTCCCCCCACCCCCACCCCGTAACTGATCTCTGTGGTCTGTAGATCAGTTGTAATTCTGAGAGATCTATAGGCTCCACCTGCAGGCTGGCAACTTCCCCAACGCCCCTTAGCTTCTGGCCCCTTATTTTATGTCTCTGCTGGGAGGCTCTGAGAAGGAGGCAATGGCTTTGTATCAGCCTTCGAGGCCTGGCTACACTTTCATTTAGGAAATGCACTTCCTAACGCACCTGCGCAAATGCGTGGCCCGGTCCTCGGTACATTAGAAACCCAGCAGGTCTGGCCTTTCTACTGATTTATAAGGCTTCCACTGTGGCCGCTATCCATCTGTGCAATTTGCCTTCATAACATCCCACCGTTCCATAAATGTTGCATTAGCACAGTTACACAATTCTTTTTACCACTTTCCTTTGTCTTGATTGGGCGGAAGGCCACGCAGAAATCGCCCGACAGGAAAGATGCAAAGCCAGTCAAGTTCAATTACAGTTGAATAAATCCTTCCCAACTCATTTTGGCTGTCTCCATCAGGGGGATTTATTCAGCACTAGACACAAAACGGCATCTCCTACCAATATACCATATCTGAAGACTCGGTTCTCTTCTGTGTGTGGTACGTGGCAAGCAGAAGCAGTTCTCTGTCTGGCAAACAGCTGAATAAATTCTCTGGATGAAGACAACTGAAACATGTTGGGAATGACTGAGCAGATTATAATTGTACCTTATCAACCTGGCCTCTTCCCTGTTGTCGGTTTCGGAGCTCTCCCCGCCCCCCCTTTGTTTCTGTGCACAAACACGCACATGAATGTTCTTTCACCACCATCCAAAATTCATTCCTATTTTCGCACATCCACAATGTAATCCCCAGATTTTATGCAGCACCGGGGTGCTCTGAACTGATTTCATGCTGTGTGAATTTACTAAAAGTAAAGTAACACAATGAGCGGGTCATCTGTTCTAAAAAAAACAACCACCCAAAAGGCACTTCATCACTTCTAGTCCTGCGTTTATCCAATTTGCAAAATGTAAAATCAGCACCTGGGGGAGGGGGCTGGGGATTTGTACTGGAATGATACAGGGCCAGTCTTGTTATAGGAAAGGAAATTGGCCCATTTCAAACTCCCGCAGCTTTTCTGCATTTCAGCTGCATGCACACACTACAGCCACACTGGGTTTCCAAAACTTCTGCCATCTCAGATTAGGAGCCTCTGAGTTTGTGCAGAGTGCATTTCTCTGAGCAGAAAAAAAACAAACCCAAAACCCTGAAAGGCATAGTGCCCCTCAGCATAGCACCCTGCCTTCTGGATAGAAAGTCACTTTTTAGAAATCCATTTAAAGACAGCGTTCTTTCAGACACATTTAAAAAGCATGCATACCACAGACACCCTTTAAAAAGCCCCTTAAGAAAACTAAGTCTGTTTGTACAAATAACAAAACCAATATGTACATTTTGTGTTTTCCTGGCTTTGTTTTCTCCTGTTAAGGAAACTGGCCAGAAGAAAAAAGTTCACTAGGAACTACGATTACAAAATAACTACGATTACCAACTCTGGTTTGGGAAATTCCTGGAGATTCGGGGGTACTGCCTGGGGAGGCTGGGATTTGAGAAGGAGAGGGGCCCCAGCAGACTATAATGCATTAGACTCCTCCCTTCAAAGCAGCCATTTTGTCCAGGGGAACTGATCTCTGTTATATGGAGATCAGCTGTGATTCTGGGAGATCTTCAAGTACCACTTGGAGGGTAGCAGCCCTGCACAACTGCCTGGCAAGCTGGCTACCCTACTGCTACCTTGCACACAAAATGTCCAGGTTCCTGGGGCACTACATCTCTAAATACCAAATACAGGGGATATGCAGAGGGGGCTCGTGCTCTTCTTGCGGGATGCAAGGAGGTCTCTGACTGGCCGCTGCTAGAAAGATGAGTCAGCACTAGATGGACTTTGATCTGATCCAGCAAGTCTGCCCTCCTCTTCATGACAGATACATGGGACCCCATGTACAGAGGCAGTATACCTCTGAAAGCCAGATGCAGGGGACATGCAACAAAAAACAGCGATTTCTTCTATCGTGTCCTGCCTGAGAGCCTTCCACGAGACATCTGGCTGGTTAATGCTGGTCACAGAACGCCAGGCCGCGTGACCTTGATTTGAACCAGCAAGGCAGTTTTGTTCTTCCGCGAGCCCGCAAACGCATACAAATTGCGGCTCCCACTTGTTGCGAAGCGGTGCCGAAGCGTTTGCTGAAGAACAACCCCACCGCAATGCTATTTGTTCCGAGCACAGTTTTCCACTCTAAGTAATTAGCCATTAGTTTTCCAAACGGAAATTGCGTTTACTGCTTCCATTAGCAACTATCAACCCCAAGTGTCTGAGGAAAGGCACAGACAAGCTCCGTACGACTCTTAATGGAAGCAGCAGCCCAAGGGAGGGTGAGGAAGGGCAACGACTACTCAGCAACAACAGTCTGTAGTATTTGAGCAAAGAACCAGGATGATATTTCTGGAGCGACAACACAGTGTAGGG
>NW_015176494.1:272536-284344 GCF_001447785.1 Gekko japonicus | reverse complement strand
TAGGGAAAACATCTCCCGTCACATATCTACTTGTCAAGTGTGTAATCTCCTAATTTGAAATTTCCTACAAAAAGGTTAGGTTAGGTATGCCATCAGAGGGACACATTTTAAGGGAAAATAAGAACAAGGTTCAAGACAGGACGCACTTGAAAGACCAACAAGATTTCCAGGATAAAAGCTTTTGAGAGTCAGAGCTCTCTTCGTCAGATACAAGTAGGATCAGAGATCCCTGAACCCTTATATCTCATTTAGAAGGTGGTTGTCAGAAGTGGGAAACAGGACACAAAACAACTACATTCGCCCAAGAAAGTTTAAAATCAGGGTTTCTTAAAAAAAAAAATTGTACTCCAAATAGAATCTTAACGATCTACCACGTTTTTATCCCCTCCTTACTCCAAGGAGCACAAAGGTGGCACACGGGGTTCTTTCCTGCCTTTTATCCTCTCAATAGCCCAGGAGGTAGGAGAGGTTAAGATAGAGTGACTGGACCAAGGTCATTCAGTGGGCTTCATGGATGAGTGAGGATCTGAACCCAAGTCTGTCTTACTCCAACATGACACCACACTAGCAATGAAATTTGCAATCTCATGTTCAAACCTGGGCAATTTTCACCAGATTCCGAATGGGCAACAAGTTTCATTCCTGCTCTAGTGGGACAGAGACACCGTTTGCATCCATCTACCCAGCATGAAAGAGGTGAGACAAGAAGCCTTGCACGCCCGTGACTCGGAAGGCAGACTTCCATTTGACAGCCCCCGGATCTGCCCGACTTCAAAAGCAAGACAGATAAATCCAAGCAGCGCAAAGGAAACTGAGAAGGAAGAACATCATAAATCATTCACGCCACAGCTGCTCCCTCTGATGGAAGAGCTGGGGTGCTTCCATGCGCCAATTCTCACAAACCACAAAGTAGGCTAGCCCTGTTCCTCCAGCTGGGAACGATGTTCAAAAGGTGGCCACTCCAAGCCCTGGAGGGAAACTGGGGCCGAGGGTTTGTTGGGGAGCCATCAAAACAAGCACTCCCGGCAGGATGCAAACCCCACTTCCACGCGCGGCTGAGAGGACGCATCAAGCGTCCTGTAACTCACCAAGAACCACAAGGCACCGCTGCCGTTTGCTGGCCTGCTGCGAAACCCACCTTCCTCCTTCCCCAGCACCAGATCTTCTAGGGGGAGAGCCAATCTTTCCACTTCAGCACGAGAACTCTGACTGCAGGCTGCCGCAGGGACGTGAGGCTGGTTTGATTCATCCCTCCCCGGCTCCCACTCCACCCAGAGACCAGACCCATGTGAACTGCTTTTATTTTTAGATCCATGTGTGTGCACCACCGCTCCTTCCGCCTTACCTGGGCAGAGACAGGGATCGCCAGAAGGGCATGTCAGCGGCTCGACGGGAGAGCGTGCGGGCCCGCTACCCTGCCCGGAGCCCTCGGCAGGACAGCAAACGCAGGCAGGAGGTCAGGGGAGAGCGGGTGGGAAAGGAGCTGCTCGCTGCACTCTTTGCTGACCCCCCAGGAATCTGCAGGCGGTGGCAGCCCCGGCAGCCCTGGAGGCCCTGAATTGTAGCTTTGTCCATCTGGAATTCCAACCACCCTCCAAAGCTGCTAGAGTCTTTGTTGGGAGGGGGAGCTGTAAGAGGGAGGCTGAAGGTCACGGGCCCTGCTCCTCCAGGGGTGGACTTGTTGTGATGGTCATGCTCTGCTCTGTGCGCTACTCCCTAGCTGGGGGTGGGAAAGTACGGATCCAGCTGCCATGGGATATGTGTGTAGGAAGGTCAGGCCTCGAGAGGACCCATCACATGCAAATTAAAACACACACACACAAGAATGCCTTCCTGGATCAGACCCAGCATTCAGCTTCCAGCAGTGATCAGTTGCATGTTCTCGGGCACTCAGAAATGACAGCGTCACTCGTTGCATGAGGTGTACAGTAGAGGAGGCGGGACACCCACTCCTCCATCACGAGCATTGGACAGCTGCCCATAAGACGCCCAACCGGGCCTCAGGCATAAAGTACTGGGGGGGGAGAGGAGATGAGGTTTGTTATTGGATCTCCCCTGCTGCGTCTTTTTAACTTCAAAGTAACCGTGGAGAGATCTGCCAAGGTGGGCAGCCGTGCTGGTCTGAACGAAGAGAACAAAGTTAGAGTCCAGTGGCACCCTTAGGAAAAAGCGGTGCAGTCTGAAATGGCAAACTGCTTCAGATCCAGCTCTTTACCGGAAGGGGAAAGCCATGTGTGAAATGGCAGCCCTATACCGGTTTACTCCATGACGGATCAAAAACGGCTTCAAAATGGGTTAAAAACAGCAAGAGTCCAGCAGCATCTTAAAGACTAACAAAGTTTGTGGCAGGGGATGAGCTTTCATGAGTCACCGCTCACTTCTTCAGATACTTCTCCTAGACATGACCTGGTGAGGGAATACGCTTGTATCGATCCATGTGACTCCCCATTCACATAAAAAGCGGGATGTGTGGAAATCGGTTTTTAAAAGAAAACGGAGCATGCTGCTGAGGGGAATTAAATCCGGCCCCTCTCCTCACCACACTGCACTTCGGTTGATTTAAATATTTTCCTTCCAGTCTCACATGTGGCAACAGAGCAAAGTGGGGAGAAATGGCTCTAGGGAGATAGAGTGGTGTAGTGGTTAAGAGTGTCAAGACTCGTGTCTGGAAGACCCAGGTTCGAATCCCCACTCTGCCATGGAAGCTCACTGGGTGACTTTGGGTCAGTCATACTCTCTCAGCCTGCACTACATCACAGGGTAGTTGTTGTGAGGAAAAAATGGAAGAGAGATGTAAGCCGCTTGGGGTCCCCACCGGGGAGGAAGGCAGGGTATAAATAAAGTAAAAATAAAAAAGAATGCTTTAACCAACAGAGCATGGAAAGGTAAAGAAAGGTTTTGCTTCTCTCGCCTGAGCACAGTTTTCTGTTAAAACGAGAGTCCCCCCACATAAACAGATGGACACACGATTGTTCTCTTGAAGTATCTGAAGGGCTGTCACTTAGAGGAGGGCAGGGAGCTGTTCCTGTTGGAAGCAGAGGATAGGACTCGCAATAATGGGTTTAAATTAAGGGCGAGAAGGTACTAGCTGGATCTTAGGAAAAACTTCTTTACAGTCAGAGTTGCGCAACAGTGGAATCAGCTGCCTAGGGAGGTGGCAAGCTCCCCCTCTCTGGCAGTCTTCAAGCAGCGGCTGGACAAACACTTGTCAGGGAGGCTCCAGGCTGATCCTCCACTGAGCAGGGGGTGGGACTAGTTCACCTGTATAGCCCCTTGCCCCCTTCCAACTCTGTGATTCTATGATTCTATGAATAGACATTTAGTTGAGCCCCAATGCTCTACAATGGACCCCTCTCCCTTGTTTACACATGCAGAGGACTGATAGTTTTAATGCTTGTTGATTAGTCGGAGAAAGGCTGCATTCTTTATTAAGTCCACGTTTCTCCCCATTAACGTCAACATTTTATAATGAGGAAATGTCAGGGCTACATTTGAGAGCTGGAGAGTCACTGGACTCAAACTTTTTTCTGTTTCTTCAAACCAACACAGCTACCCACCTGAATGTGAGAGCCTGTTCAATATAGATGGTTTGTTGTCTGACGAACAGATTACTAATGACTAAATTGGGGGAAGGAGGTTGAAATTGTTCCAATTTATTCAGATCAGGCGTGTGGCGATGACTCGATTTAAAAAGGATACGCGTTGCCATAATAAAACACAATCGGGGGGAAATTGCACATGGACTTTTACCAGGGAATGTCTCTGGTATGTATGAGTTAATCTTGAGTCGAGTTCCTATTTGATAAATATTTGATAAGGTGGGGGAAATTATTTGGAGTGGAAATATCTCTAGGGGTATGATCATAGGAAACTCTGGCCTTGAGGGCCCAGGCCAGCCCGATCTCATCAGATCTTGGAAGTTAAGTCAGGTTGGCTCTGGCTAGCATTTGGATGGGAGACAGACCACCAAGGAGTACCAAGGTCGCGACGCAGAGGCAGGCAGTGGCAAACCACCTCTGAATGTCTCTTGCCTTGAAAACCCCACCAGGGTTCACCATAAATCAGCAGAGACGTGATGGCAACAACAGCAACAAATGATCAGAGGCAGGGGAATCAGTACCCCAAAGAACTGATTGCAATACAAAGCAAAGAAAATTTCTTCAAGAGCGTATTGGGATGGCATATAGGTAAAGGTAAAGGTTCCCTTGCTCAAAAGCCAGTCGAATCCGACTCTAGGGTTGCGGTGCTCATCTCCGTTTCAAAGCCGAAGAGCCAGCGCTGTCCGAAGACGTTTCCGTGGTCATGTGGCCGGCATGACTAAACACCAAGGCGCACGGAACGCTGATATATATATGGCATATAACCCCATGTAAATTATCACACATTTATAAGGCCGAGTTCAGACTGGCAGTTCGAAGCGGGAGGGAGTCATGGCAAAAAAGAGCTGGAACAAACTGTTCCGGGTTTTCCCGTTCACACTGCAGCGACTGATGCGGGAGCATACTGGGAGGAGGCGCAAGGGAGCGTTCACACTGTTGGCCCGGAGGCACGGCGGTAAGGCACAGCTTTCTTTTTGGCAATCTAGAGATATGTGCTCATGCGCATAAGCACATAAACGTATAAGAAAAATGTGGGTTTTGGTGTTCACACTTTGTTGGTGCGGGATGGATGCGGGATAATCGCGCTTTCCAGGGTTTGCTACCACTTTCACCAGGTATCTTTTAAACTCGGGAGTGAAGCGTTACATGACGGGCTGAGTACGGGTGGGGAACGCCTGACAGATGTGCCTGTGTGAACGACCCCTTTAATCCAGTTGTGGAACGTTTCTGAAACATGCCTATATCGGGGCAAACTGCCAGTCTGAACTCGGCCTAAGATTCTCATTGACATTTGCTGGCAGTGCCGAGCTCCTAAAAGGAGACTATTACAGGTCTTTTGGGAGTGTACTGAGATCCAGAAATTCTGGGCCGCAGTACTGAAATCAATACGTGGGTGTGAGATTCTCCCAAATCCAAAAATAATGGTGTTATACTATCTTAAAGATGTGGTATTAGAAATCAATTCAGAATTGGAGTTCAATTTGTTAGCTAGTGCACAAATGTGTACTGCGCCTTACTGTAAACCGACAGAGATACCAACAATTTCTGAGTGGCTTTATAGAGTAAGGAAGGCACCTTACTTGAAAAAACTAACATACTATACATGGTCTTTATATAATAATCTTTTATTTGTAGACAATTTTTTCAAACAATGTATAACGTTCTGGAACAACAAGCATAAGGATGATATCCCACCTTATTTTTTTAATAATTTTTGCTATATGTATTTGCCTGTTATTTGTAAGAGTTAAAATTTTTGAATAACGTATCTATAAAACATTATTTGTACCTAGTTGTGTATTAACGGTGGTCATATGCTACCAACTGATAACAACAGACAGTGATGTGATCGGCTGATTACGGTAGATACTACTTCAGTGACAGATCAGTCCTCCGAAATTGTTTTTACAAAGATGGGTTAATCACATTAACTTGTCAAAATGTAATGCTGCAAATCCTTTATACTGCAAATAAAGCTGCTGATGCTTCCTGGGTTGTATGTATTGTTCTTGGGTACTTTCTTTCTTTCTTTTTTTAAAGTCTGATAACTGCTCAGACTATTCTACCGGCTTTGCTTTGATTAAATAATCTTAAGAAAGAAGGTTGTCACTCTGTTTAGAACCGCAGTTATTTGTTTAATGAATTCATAGAATATCACTTTACAAACTCTGAGGCGATTTCCACCAGGGAAATAGATACCCAATAATCAAACTCTACAGAACTAGAAATATAAGGGGGGGTGGGGAAGCAGCAGGTGAGTGAAAAACCTGTACACTTAATTAATTAACAGCTGCAAGGAACAGATAAAACTCATAAGCAAATTAAGCTGCAGTAGCAAAACAAATCAAATGCACCAAGCTCCACAAAATGAAGTGTATCCAGCTTAGGCCTGTCAAGCTCCAGGTGGCGGCTGGAGATCTGGGATTACTACTAGGGATGGGCATGGACCGGGGAAATGTGGTTTGGTTCGCTGCATGCCCAGTTTGCAAACCACGAACCATCACCAACTTTGAGCACCCAAATGAACCGGTTCAATTTGTAAGGTTCGTGATGCAACAGAACGCACACACCCCGGCATGCTAGAGACACCAAACCAACAGAGGATCCCCAGGTGACTCTCGTTTACCTGCCCTCCAAGTTTGGTGAGGTTTGGATTTACGGGGCCTGAGTTATGCCCCCCCCCCCAAAAAAAAGAAGGTGCCCCCAGGAAAGTGCTTTCTGAGGAAATCATAGGCAAAGGTTCAGGAGGTTCAGGAGTGTATAGAATGGATCCTGGGCAAGCTAGAGACATCAAAGAAACAGGGGACCTCCCCCGCATGCTCCTCTACATGCCCTCAGAGTTCCTCCAAGTCCCCCCCCCCATCGCTTTGAAATTTGGTAAACAGGGCTTGGGCTTTTCCAAAGGCTGCTCCCTACTTCTGGAAGTGGTCAAAGGGCCTTCTACTCTCCTGGCTTACCAGGGCAGCTGTAAAAGGGAATTATCTAGAGAGAGCTGGGGGGGCGTGATTTTATATTGGCTATTTTGATGTAGTTAAAAGTATTTCACATTTATTGGCTCAGATATAGTTTACGTTTTAATGAATCACGGTGTTGTAGTCATTGTTCGTACCCACTTCAGATCTTGAGTCATGAGGGAAAAGATGGGTTTATAAATGTTATAAGTAAAGTTATTGTGTCTCCCGTATATCTGTCCTGCTTCTGTCAACCAGGCATGCGCTGGAAGTACTCTGCTCTGAACTTACTTCACAGGCATGTCGGGGCCTGGTTTGTGTCAGGGGGTCCCTGGTGCGTGGGGAGAAGAGGCTTAAAAATTCCTCCCTGCACCATTTCCTCAAACTGAAACAGTCCCCAGGAGCTGCTGTTTGCCCTTTTGGGGAAATGTACGAGTACTGATGTGCTACAGACACCCACACATACGTTTCCACATCAGGGCAAACAGTGGCTCCCCGGGGGCCATTTCAGGTTGGGAAAACAGTCCTAGGGGGAAGCTTAAGGGCCCTCTCCCTATACTCCATGGACCTAGGGTTGCCAGCTCAGGAAATACCTGAAGATTTTGGGGGTGGAGCCTGAGGAAGGAGGGTTTGGGGGAGGCTTCAGTGGGGTGTAATGCCATAGAGCCCACCTTCCAAAGCAGCCTGATTCCTGGCTACTTGGAACATATGGGTAGACCTCATGTCATTTTGAAACTTGCCAGAGCTGGGTTGAGCTCCATCACTAAGAAAAGCGGCCTGATGAAGCCCTAAGAAATGGCAAAGCAACCTAGGTGTGCCGTCACCGCTCCTATGGTTCGCACTACAGCTAGTCTTGAGCTCATGCCGTCTACTACATGCTTTCTTCTGGAAACTCTTCTCTGCATGATGAGCCGGTGAGCGCATCGATCTGAAGAGAGGCTTGTACTTTTGTTGTATACTGAGATAATTACATTAGCGCTAATAAGGCCATGCCATCAAGCTCACCTTCGGGTGCCTGAACAATAGAGGAATCAGATCCTACAGCAGACCAATCGGAGTGCCTGGATTCAAGAGTAGGCCTATGATGGACTACTCCATTGTAAATAGCCTATCACTGGTGTTGGGGTGTGTGTTGGGTGTGGGTACTGCAGGGATATAAGCGGGACTCGGACCTCGCTACTTTGTCTTTCGTTTTGCTTGCTTTAATAAACACGAGCTGATCACTACTCAGCGCCTCCGAACTCAGTACATTACAACTTTCAAGAACTATTAGGTCACCATTCAACTGGTGCGGTTGTCGTTTATGCATGACGGCCAAACTATTTGTAATGTGGATTAATTTCGGTTGTAAGGAGAGCTGTGTAAGAAGACAGTAGTCTCAAGTGTGATTTGTACAGCATGACAGATTATTCTGTTTATCTGTTTGTATTTTCTCCAAGGGAACAGATCCCCGTCACCTGGAGGTCAGTTGTAATCCCAGAAGATCTCATGCCACCACCTGGAGGCTGGCAACTTTACATGGATCTGAGACAAATCAGACAATGTTAACGTGTCATTAGGCCTTCAGTAATACTTACATCAGCCTTGTAAGGTGGGCCACTACTGTTTTCGTATTACAAACGGAGGACTGAAGAAGAGAGAATGGCTTATCTAAGCCCACCTTATTATTACGTATATTTATTCACATATATACACAGGATGCCTCACAGTGTTTCGTAAGAAAAAATAGATGAGAGTCAGTGTGGTGTAGTGGTTAAGAGTGTTGGACTAGTTTCTGGAAGACCCAGGTTCGAATCCCCACTTGTGCTGGGTGACCCTGGGCCAGTCAGACTCTCTCAACCTCGACTGTTTCACAGGGTTGTTGTCAGGGCTCTTTTTCTAGAAAAAGCCCAGCAGGAACTCATTAGCATAATAGGCCACACCCAACAGCAGGAACTCATTAGCATACTGGGCCACACCCCAGACAGCACAGCTCATTGGCATATTAGGCCGCACCCCCATGTTACCAGAAGTGTGGTTATCCAGCCACACCCACCTTTTGCTTGTTATTCTGTTTACCTTGTTTGTTGTCAAAACCCAGGGCTTTTTTTGTAGCAGGAACTCCTTTGCATGTTAGGCCACACACCCCTAATGTAGCCAGTCCTAATGAGTTTCTGCTGTTGGGTGTGGCCTATTATGCTAATGTGTTCCTGCCGGGTGTGGCCAACTTGGGAGCCAGCCGGAACTCCGTTCCTGTGCGTTCCTGCCCAAAAATAGCCCTGGTTGTTGTGAGGATAAAATGGAGGAGAGGAGAAGGACGTAGGCTGCTTTGGGTCCCCACCGGGGAGAAAGGTGGGGTATAAATGAATCAAATAAGTAAAATGGGTCACTGACCACAAGGAGCTTACAATACAATAGACAATGAGTGCCAGCGTGAGACAGTGATTGGACTAGATCTGGGAGACCCAGGTTCAAATCCCCACTCACTAGGCAATCTGGGTCCAGCCGCTCCCAGCCTAAGCCTCATTTCTACAGTCAGGGGTACCCCCCATGCAAAGTGGCGCAGTGAAGAAATGCAGCGGCCGTGATCGACTGAGAAAGAACCTGTGTTTCTGAAGCTTCTGCCGAGCATGTTTGAAATGCCAGCTCTCTCTGCGTGGCGCAGTTCTAAAAGCTCTCTCTGGAGACGAAAGAGCCCCTGGCAGCAGCAAGCGTTCTTACTGAGAGAGAGCCCGCAGTGAGCAGAGGGGGCAGCAGCGCCAACTCTGGAACAAGGGGAATGGGGACTGCTCAGCGAGCACGGATGTTTAATGCAACCAGGCTCATAGCCAGCGTGGGGCTGGTGGGTGCGGTGCCTCACTTGGAAGGCCGATCTGCCTCTCTTAAAAACTGGTTTTTTTAAAAAAAAAATGTGGCATGGCAGCTTGCATTTAAAGAGCGAGGTCTTAGTTTTAGAATGTAATCATGATCTTGTTAAGAACAAGAAAAACGCAATTAGATGAGATCTGGCTATCCCCACGTGATAAGCTAATTCAGAGAGTATATGGCTTTTTGTTAGAGGACTACCTACAAGATGAAATGGTCAGCACAAACATGTTAGCATGGAATAAAGATCTAGGATATATGATAGATATGGTCCAATGGGCAAATACCAGGAAATCATTGAAATACGTGAGAGCGATTAACTACAAAGAAAATAGTTATAAAGTTTACCATTGATGGTATTGGTCTCCAGATAGGATAGCAAAATGCCACCCCTCAGCACCGAAAATATGCTGGAAATGTACAAAAAACATAGGAACTTTTTCCCATATGTGGTGGTGCTGTGAGAAAGCTAAGAGGTATTGGGAACTGATACAAAAACCTATTGTCGATATTATGAAGCTAAACATGGTTTTAACCCCTGAAATAGCTTTACTGAATATGGTACCAGAGGATTATAAACCAAATGAAAAATATGTAATAACATATATAATGACGACCGCAAGAATATTAATGGCCAAATACTGGAAACAAGATAGAGTCCCAACAAGACAGGAAACACTAGAAAAATTGGTGGAGGTAGCAGAAATGGACACGCTAACCTTAATTCTTCAAGGGAAAGATGAAAGTGTATTCATTAAAAGATGGGAAAGATTATATAAATGGATGTATAATAGGAAATTTTGAATCAATGCATGAAAGAATGTAAATATGTAAATGTTAAACAAAATGTGATGACTGGAAAGACGAAGATATATTAATGTTAATGTGAATTATGAAGGAAAAGCATAAATAAAGACGTAAAAAAGAAAAGAAAAAGAAAAATCTACAGTAGCTGGTGTCTCCCCAACGTGATTCTGGTCCAAATTCCATCCAGTTCTTCCCACTCAAGACTCCCGGTTCTCCCAGATTAGAGTCTGCGCACTTAACTGCTGCACCAAACTGGCACTCACCAAACTGGCTCTACACCAAACTGGCCCTTTGGAGAGAGGACAATACATCATTGTACGTTGCTGAGGTCCCTCCCTTCCCCAAACCCTGCCCTTCACAGTCTCCACCCCAAAAATCTCCCCCCAATTTCCCAACCCAGAAATGACAACTCTAGTGGATTGGTCATGATCATGCAGGAGAGAACCATCAGTGGTTATTAACTGTGAAGGTTAAATAGAACCTCCATGTTTCAAGAGGTGGTATGAAACTGAGGGAGGCTTTGGTCTTTGTGGACCTTCCTGGGGCATGTTGTTAGAAATGTGGGAAACTGGGTGCTGGACTACATGGACCTGGTCTGATCCAGCAGGGCTTTTCTTCCTCACCCTTACGATGCTTAAGTGTTGGTCTTTGTGGACCTTCCTGGGGCATGTGGTTAGAAATGTGGGAAAATGGGTGCTGGACTACAAGGACCTGGTCTGATCCAGCAGGGCTTCCTCACCCTTACGATGCTTAAGTTATCTTGGGGAGGAGGAACGCTTTTTAGAAACTGTGGCTGTGGACCACAGCAGGATGCTTACATGGGTAACTTTAGGAAGTTATTACCGGTTTTAAGGAAAGTGTTCCATTATAAGCAGAGGAAAGCTTTTGCACGCTTTTGCAGAAGTTAGACTTTTGTGATCACAGGAAGGCTGGCGGTGTTGTTCTGCTGCAGTCAAAACGTCAACGTGTCTTGGAACACTTTTTTGGGGGGGGCCATCGAGTCACGGCTGACTTATGGCGACCCCGTAAGCTTGCCAAGGCAAGAGACGTTCAGAGGTGGCTTGCCATTGCCTGCCTCTGTGTCATGACCCTGGTATTCCTTGGAGGTCTCCCATCCAAATACTAGGCAGGCCTTAGCTTCTGAGATCTGACGAGATCGGGCTAGCCTGGGCTGTCCAGGTCAGGGCTGGGACACCTGGCTCACAGAAGCTTCTGTCACAATAAATTTGGGACACCTTGAAGGCTAACGGATTGATCGTGACAGACGCCTCGGTGAGCCAGAGACCACTCTGTCACATGCATGAAGGAGTCTGGCAGTTATGAAGAACCCCTTGGTTCCCTATCAGTCCTTTGGAGCCCCACCTGGGAATGTAGAAAATTCACCTGCAAGGAAGGCTGGTGACGACCCCCCCCAACCACAGTGTTGCAGATATGCTAAGAAGATTTTGATTGACTGCTTGCACACGTTAATTATTTGTGATGCCAATGCGGTGCAGCGGCCGGAATGTCAGATTCAGACTTGGCAGACCCTCAAACCCCACCTCTATTATGTAACACACCAGAAAATCCAACCAGGCTGCCATCCTAAAGAGAGTCGATGGGCTTGG
>NW_015176494.1:260627-272525 GCF_001447785.1 Gekko japonicus | reverse complement strand
ACTCTGCTTAGAAGAGCACTCTGGATGGCCTGGCCTGCCCTGGAAGGCCCAGGCTAGGCTGATCTCATCAGACCTCAGAAGCTAAGCAGGGTCAGCCCTGGTGAGCAATGTTCCCTCTAAGCCGAGTTAGTGTGAGCCAGCTCACAGTTTTTTAGCCTCCAGCTCACAGATTTTTGTCTTAGCTCAGGAAGGAGGGCTCCAGAGCAAACTAATTTATGCAGTAGCCAAATCGCTCGCTCACAACTTTAATGCCAGGAGCTCACCAGGTAGATATTTTTGCTCACCAGACTCCACAGCTTAGAGGGAGCATTGCTGGTGAGTACTTGGAGGGGAGTCCACCAAGGAAGTCCGGGGTCGCTGTGCAGAGGCAGGCCATGGCAAAACAACCTCTGAACACCTCTTGCCTTGAAAACCCTCTTAGGGTTGCCGTAAGCCGGCTGTGATTTAGTGGCACTTTCCGCCACCAGTGGATGACCTTGTGTCACTCGCTTTCCTTCAGCTGCTGTAAGGATAAAACAAGAGGGGACAGAGATGATGGAACCAGTGTTCCCTCTAAGCTGAGTTAGTGTGAGCTAACTCACCGTTTTTTAGCCTCCGGCTCACACATTTTTGCCTTCGCTCAGGGAGGATGGCTCCAGAGCAAACTAATTAATGCAGTAGCCAAATTGCTTGCTCACAACTTTAATGCCGGTAGCTCACAAAGTAGAATTTTTGCTCACAAGACTCCACAGCTTAGAGGGAACATTGGATGGAACCTGCTCAAAGTGCCTCGAAGGAGGAGTGCAATGAGATAACAAATAATGGCAACATGAGCTCCATCGCAAAAGCAGCCCAGCTCAAATTCCCATTGTTTGTGGATGCAAGATGGGCGTCCCAAGAGAAGCAGGGGCCTTTTCAGCTCTTGTCCAACTATTATGGGATTCCGTTCCCCAGACGAATTCGTCTGGCTCTACTGCACTCCTAGGAGATCGAGAACAGCAAGGTCATTTCTGCTTTGCTAGCGCTTAAAATGGCTTTTAATAGGTTTTCATCATTCTGCCCTGTGGATTCACTAGGATGGTTTCAGTTGCTGTTTCAGTTGATTTGTTGACAGGCTGTTTCATGGTTACTTGAAGTAGTAAGATGACTTTTTAAATGATTGATTTGAGTGATGCCATATTCCAGCGGTACAACAAATTGCTAAAGAAACTGACAGAAAAGAAAATAATATATTTTTACGCAACCTTTCTTGCCTGCTCACCTGGGAGTGATTCTTAATCATCCTAGGTGTCCAGGTGAACTACTGTTTTAGAAGCCTATTTTAATTATTATTGTCAAGATTCTGCGTTCACCCAAACAAAGTAAAGCATGATAATGCGGGAACACCAGGGCTCTTACCTGAGACTGTGTGTGGGAGGTGCTGTTGCGACGTGGTTGGCCTGTAGTATGCCACTCATGACATCTCGGGAGGGTGAAAGAGCATCCCTGCATGACCATTGGCTGCATTAGAACAGATGCTCATGAGGTCAGATGCTCTTTTCAACTCTGGAAACTGGAAAAAGAAAGGGCAAGAAGACGTGTCTTGATCAGTTCTCAGGATCAAATTTGTCTAAGCCTTTCTTGAGCTTGGTTACTGGACTTAGCCTAGCTATCCTGGCCTGCTGAAAGTTGCTTTTGGGTAAGAAGAGGAGGAAATCTGAGAATATGTCTCCTTCTGTTCATTCCCCCCCCCACACACATTTCAAATGGAAAAAGAGGTCATAACAACTGGGTGTTGCACCTTTGGGAGTGCCAGAAGAAGCTTCTAAAGTGGTTTTGACAGTTTTCCCCATTTGCACAATTCTCTAGGGCTATGGTGGTATAGTATACAATATGGCAGGGACTCAAGAAAAAGTCTCTTTAAAAAACTTACAATTTACAGTTTTCCTGTATGGAAACCACACAGGCAAGGGGGAAGGATAGGAACTATAAGAACAGGAGGAAATGCAGCTAGATTGCCCTAGACTAGTATTCTTGAATCCAGGACCTCAGATGGGTCATGAAACCCCATCAACTGGATTATGTGCCACTATAAAGCCACCATTTTTTTGTTTGTTTTGTACTTCTTTTTGGATCCGCTGCTAGTGTGTATGTGTAGAGAGGAAGGGCTGAAAAAGGAAGCTGATGAAGGGTCACTTTACTTATAAGTATTATCATGGAATGGCTCCACAGACCTGCAAGCCCTATTCCATTTCAGCCTCCAAAGTATCTAGGTGCTCAGCCGTCATTCTGAGACTCGCAGGGGTTTTCTCTTGCTTTTCCTTCGGCACACTGCCACCAACTGGTCAGTTTGGAAATTCCCACCAGGAGGGCCAGCACCTCTAGCTTCCCTTCCATGTTGTGATTTAAAGGCTTCATCTAGTGCCCATATCTCCCACTAACCAACAAGTGGTTACAAGCAGGGTGGCTTATTCCACTTGTGCACTCTGCAGTCCTGGGGAAATTGCAGTCTAGCAACCAAGTGCCTCCCTCCTTCTGGCACCTCTTTTAAATAGACCTCCACTCTTTGAGCATGCTCTGTGGTACAGTGAGTAACTACCAGCATTTAAAATAGAAAAAAAGGGATTTACTGAAAAAGAAAAGTCCACACACATACTCCGCACAGCAATGGATCAAGCAAGAAATATAAAGAAAAGGATCCCAGGATCCAAAATACAATATTTTGCGCTGAAAAAATGAGGCTACCTGTATTCATTTTATTTTCTAAAACCATTTCTAAACAGCCCTTTTAAAGGATCTTAAGGAAGGTTACAAAAATTAATGAAAAAATAGTTATAACAACAACAGATTGCAGGGCAATAAGAGCAGTGTGGAGTATGATTTGGATGAGTGTTTCAGGCTTCTGGACAGTGCCTGCGATATTACACAAACCACCCAGATCTGCCACCAACCCATTCCTGTGCCATTTTAAAGCTTAAAAGGCTGAAAAAACCCTGCTGTTCTGCTCAACACACACACACACCCCGCCACAAGAAACAAGCAGGAATCCGCACAAGGTTGCCCTGCCTGGTGACCTCCTTGCCATTTCAGACTCTTCCTAGGTTTTGCCCTTTATATTTCTGGAAAAGGTCGTGCACTCCTCTGCTCCAGTCATGCATTGCAACCTCCCATAGATATAAATGTGCATGTAGGTGTGAAAAGAAATCTTGCCAGCTTCACAGTCCTCCGGCCATTGAAACTGACCAATGTGAAAAAGAGGTGTTTTCCAGGCAGTATGAGACACTTGGAAAGTATGCACAGAAGGGAGAAAAAAATGAAGTCGGCAAGCATTTTCCAACAAAGGCGATTGTACTGGGAGGCAGATTTTGTGCACCATTAAGGGTACGAGAGAGAACGAGAGAGAGTTCTGCTGTAGGATACATAAACCACTGGAAGAGTCTTCCTGTAGAAGCCCCACAGAAACGAATGGGAGCTGTCCAACATCACAGTTTTTGTACACCCCCCATCCATGCCAGGGACACTGGCTTGTGGGTGCCACGATCTGGATAGCCCAGGTTAGCTTCATCTTGTCAGATCGTGGAAGCTAAGCAGGGTTGTCCCTGGTTAGTACTTGGATGAGGGACCACCAAGGTATACCAGGGTGGTGATGCAGAGGCAGACAATGGCAAACCACCTCTCAACGTCTCTTGCCTTGAAAACTCTAAGGGGTTGTCATAGGTCGGCTGTGACTTGACGGCAGAAAAAAAGAGAAGAAGCTTGTGAGCGGAACCCCAAAGTGATTTCACACTGAAGCACGTCCGCTGATGAGTAAACTTGGGGGTTACAATGGTGCTTTTGCTGAGACGTTAAGCACGGTGCAAGAACCATGTTATTACAGTTTTAAGCACCTGGAATGGTCTTTCTGCTCAGGTTTTTGTCCTTGGCTATTCAAGCTGTGCCTATTACTGAAGGGGGCGATCAGCCTATTACCGAGACAGAAAAGCCGTCTGACAAAACCCCGAGCCTTAATGGGTCTCGCTAAACAAGCTTCTGCTCCAAGCTCTGGACTTTTATGACGGATTCCCTCGGGGAATCTCGTGGCAACAATCACTGCTGTTATCTTATTTAAAAAGGAAGAAGCAACAGCAAAACCTTCAGACTCCTGCACTTGCACAGGCCGATTTCTTCAAGCGGCCTAGCTTTTTGGAGGTTTGGCTTCTTATACTGCACCTTGTCGTTAAGGTACTTGATAAAGAATGAATGTTACAGTTTTTATTTTATTTTTTTCTACCTTAGGAGGGTTGGATGAGGCACGCTGGGGCCTTCTTGGACACCAGAGAGCTAAGCCTCAACAGCCTGCCCCCCCAAACCAATCCCAAGACCAGCCAGTGTTATGAACCTTTAGAGATCTCATTTTCTTTGACCTCTGAGAGAGAGACTGTTTGCTGGCAAGTTACAGCCTACTTATTACAAAACCATGGGGTTTTCAAGGCAAGAGATGACCGGAGGTCATTGCCTGCCTCTACATCTCAACCCCTGGAATTCTTTGGTGGTCTCCCGTCCAGATACTAACCATGGGCCAACCCTACTTAGCTTCCAAATCTGACCAGGCCAGGCTAGCTTCAATAGGGCTGCCAAGTGGGGGCGGGTGGCGGGTAAACCCCCGCTTTGGAGGCCCTATTTACGCCGCCGCGGAATTGGGCCCCGGGGGGAACTCCGCCCCCCGAAGCGCAGCATGGCTGCGTCACTGGAGGTCACCGGAGGCTCCCAGAGCGCAGTGAGGCTCCCCCACCAGTGAGTAAAATTTACTTGGCAACCCTAAGCTTCAACCAGGGCTTTTTCGGCCCTTGCCCCAACCTGGTGGAACATGCTCCCACCTGAGATCAGGTCCCTGAGGGACCTATTATAGTCCCGCGGGGCCTGTAAAGCGGAGCTGTTCCACCAGGCTTTCGGCTGAGGTGGCGGAAGTGCAACCATTTCCGGCCTCCCCTGTTCATAGCCCCTTCACAGTGCCCTGCTGCTTTAGATAACATCACTTGGGCACTGGAGCTTTTTATTCACCTGACATGAGACACTCTTTTTGTAGCAGGAACTCCTTTGCGTATTAGGTGACACACCCCTAATGTAGCCAATCCTCCAAGAGCTTACAGAGCTCTTCTCACAGGGGGTACTGTAAGCTCTTGGAGGATTGGCTACATGAGGGGTGTGTCGCCTAATAGGCAAAGGAGTCCCTGCTACGAAAAGAGCCCGTTTTATCACTTTTATTATTAATCTAAGCCCACTTCTGGGATAGGGCGGGGCATATATTAAACAACAACAACAGCCTGGACTGTCCCGGTCAGGGCTGCAATAATAATGACCAAGTTTCTTTTCACCTCAGTTCCAGCAGCCATTGCCGCTGTAACACACTACTCACAGTAGCCACCTAGGGTTGCCAGCTCCAGACTGGGAAATTCCTGGAGATTTGAGGTGGAGCCTGGGGAGAGTGGGGTTCGGGAAGGGGGGCACCTCAGAAGGCTACAATGCCATACAGTCGACCCTCCAAAGCAGCCCTTTTCTCCAGGGAAACCAATCTCTGTAGTCTGGAGATCAGTTGTGATTCTAGGAAATCTCCAGGACCCCACCTGGAGGTTGGTAACCCTAACTGGCACCCTCCCTGCAGCTGTCATGCTTCCTTGTGAAGCACAGCCATGTGAAGGAAGAGGTTCGACAAACTGGGGCATCTGCAGTCAATGACCCGGCCTGTGAGGCCGGGTAACAGCTGAGTAACAGCTGAGGTTTACAGCTATAGCTTGGACCCCGGACAAGGCACACTCACAAAGCGGATGGGGAGGGGGGGGAGGGATATTCCAGGCTTCTTCCCCGCATGTTCAGCGTCCATTTTAAAAAGAAGGAAACTGTGCAGGCAGCAGTGACTCAACTGGTCAGTAAGAAGCGGGGGCAGGCGGGTGGGAAGCGGGAACCAGTCCCAAATTCCAGAGGTTTGGCCAATGAATCCAAAGGGTACTAGGATCATAGGCAGGTACTAGGCCACTGCTTTGCAGCCGGATACTGCTGAATTGTAGATCAAGATGGGTAGTAGCTAAGTTAGTCTGTCTGTAGCAGTAGAAAAGAGTAAGAGTCCAGTAGCACCTTCAAGACTAACAAAATGTGTGGTAGCTCATACCCTACCACACATTTTGTTAGTCTTTTAAGGTGCTACTGGACTCTTACTCTTTTCTACTGCTAAATTGTCTTCATGTTTAACACAATCTATAAATACATTGGACTATTTATAATTATGGTATCCATTCACACACAATACCCCTCTTTGCTGATAGGTCCTCTAACCACCAAATTCCTGGCAATGGGCCTGGACCAGCATCCTGTAACGTCCCATCCATATTTATTTAGCACATTCTTAGCCTATCCAGTCTTCCAAGGAGTTCAGGGTGGTGTGCATAGGGTTGCCAACCAGCCAGGAGAAAAACGCCATGCCCCTTTAACGTGCAAACATTAGCAGTGGAAGTTTTTGTTGTTGCTGACATGGGGCAAATAACATCATCTGCTAGTTGTTGCAGATCAAACTGACATTAAAGGGGAAGTAGGAAGGACCAGTTAAAATTAACAACCCTAATGTGCATTGTTCTGTGCTTCTGTTTTGTTCTCACAACAACCCTGTGAGGTAGGTTTGGATGAGAGAATCTGACTGGGCCAAGGGAAGCCCACAACCCAGGCTTAAGTAGATTCTGCGATCACTCATATGAAGTGAGTGCAGAGACTGAAACTAAGCCCAATATTCCAAGATTCTCAACTTGCCCTCTTATTTTTAAGTGTCCGGTCCTCAACATTTGCAAATGTGCGGCTAGTGCCTAGTGACAGGTGCCAGACAAAAGTTCCAACAGTAAGAGGAATGGTACTGTAATAATCTTCATTGGAGCTAACTAAAATGTCACAAAGTAGTAAGCAAGCTTTCAAGTGCCACAGAACTGTCCTTTCAGGGGACCATTCCTTCTTGATAAAAAGGGGTGCGGCGTGGTGAAGAAAGGACAAAAGGGTTTTTCAAAGAATGGTGGAAGAACCACTAGGACTCTGCAGTTTGCTTGGGCCAGTCTTAAAATAGCACTTAGGAGGTGGTATGGAGACTGAATTAGGTTACAGCACATTTGGTGCAACATAGATTCCGGGATATGAGTTGGGCAGAGCTGCTACTGATGGAAGCAAGCTGCCCCAGCGACAAAAGGGTTTTTCAAAGAATGGTGGAAAAACCACTAGGAATCTGCAGTTTGCTTGGACCAATCTTAAAATAGCACTTAGGAGATGATATGAAGACTGAATTAGGTTACAGCATGTTTGGTGCAACATAGATTCCAGGATATGAGTTGGGCAGAGCTGCTACTAATGGAAGCCCAGCTGGGGTGGGCACAAGCAGGATTTTCTCCCCCCCCCCCCAACTCTCTGTCAGTTGTGGGAGGTCAGGCCCTTTCCAGTGTGGGATCTGAGGCAGTCGCCCCTGCTGCCAATTGGCTAAAGACCAGTCTGAGTAGACAGCACTGACCCTGACAGACCAAGAGCCTGATTCAGGGGAAGGCAGCTTCACACACACACACAAGCAGCAAATCCTACTCTGCTCATTAGGGTGGCGAGCCTCCAGGTGGTGACTGGCTACCTCCTGCTGTTACAACTGATCTCCAGGTGACAGAGATCAGTTCACCTGGAGAAAATGGCTGCCTTGGAAGGTGGACTCTATGGTATTAGTCCTTCCCTTCCCCAAACCCCGCCTGCCTCAAGCTCCACCCGCAAAATATCCAGGAATTTCCCTACCTGGAGCCGGCAACCCTACTGCTCATAGATCTTTCAACTGTTACACTTAAGGGCTAAATGAAACCTCAGTCTCCAGAGGTTACATTTCTCCGCTGGGCAGGGAGAATAAGCAGGGAGGGCTGTTACCTTCGCTCCCAGTTCGTGGGCCTCCTGGAGCCAAGGGTTGACCACTGTCAGGAGCAGGATGCTGGTCTGGCTGGACCTCTGGTCTGATCCAGCAGGGCTTTTCTTCTATTCTTGTTGGTTTCGAAAATGACACAGCCTTGTTTCTAACATGTACAGTGTGCACAGCCTCACCCACTGTGGTGGAAGGCACCTAAGGTTGCCAGGCTCCAGGTGGCGGCTGGAGATCTCCTGGGATTACAACTGCTCTTCAAGTGACAGAGACCAGTTCCCCTGGAGAAAATGGCTGCTTTGGAGGGTGGACTCTATGGCGTTATACCCTAACTGAAGTCCCTCTCCTTCCCATACCCTGCCCTTCTCAGGTTCCACCCCCAAAATCTCCAGGTGTTTCTCAATATGGAACTGGAAACTAAAGACACCAGCTGCACGGTCCTAAGCAGAGTTACACGCTCCTAAGCCCACTGACTTCAGTAGACTTTAAAGCAGGGGTGTCAAACATGAGGCCCGGGGGCCGGATCAGGCCCCAGAGGGCTTCTATCAGGCCCCCAGTGGAACTGGCTTTCTCCTGCTTCTTCTTCCAGTTCTGCAGCTGCTGCGTCATCATAGGTTTGCAGCTTACAGATACACACCTGAACAGCATACTCAAGATTGCAACAGCACAAATATTTTGATGCAATAATTCAGAGCAAGAGGTGTCAGTTATCAGACACTGTTTAAATAAACAAAATATTGCAAGAGCGCTAATGTTGTAAGCATGTTTTAAAGTAAAAAAAAAAACCCCTTTGTGTTTGTGCCCTTTATAAAGTTTATATCTCTGCTACCTGGCATTACATTTTATGACACACATGGCCCGGCCCAACAAGGTCTCATTTATGTCAGATCTGGCCCTCATAACAAATGAGTTCGACACCCCTGCTTTAAAGGGTCCAACTGTTCTTGTGACTGCACTAGAGGGACAGCAATCACAGGGACTATGTTAAAGAACCAAGTCAACATGGCAAGGAGTTTACGTGACCTTCACACACTTTTTTCCCCCTGTGCCAAATATTATTATCAACCGCATGAACACCCAGGCTCTTAAGAAATACCCTAAGCTCATGCTTAGGGTAGCCGGGCTACCGTATGTATGTGGCTGGCTTTCTTATTTTCCTCCCCCCCCCAAAAAAAAATATTTAACTGGCACCTAATTCTTCTACAGCAATGAAAGGGGAGCGGAGCCATTTTTCACAGTGCGCTGCCACTCTCGCGCCTCAATCCTTCTCACACCTTTGAAAACAGTCGAGTTTGAAGACTGGATTCTTCTGGCCCGCTCCACCTCCTTAGCCAGGATTTACAATGCTGCTTTGTAGTTCTACCTTTGGCAATGTGCCCAAAACGCATACTTCTCAGGTCTCTGGCTGCCCGCGAAAATTCATTGTATTTTTAAGGAAATTTGGGCTTTGTGGTTGCAGCCCCTTCATTTAAACTTGTTGGCTCTGTTGCGTCAAGGGCAAAGTGCGGGTCTTGGAGGGAAACGGTGGCTTGCTGCCACTAGAAACTCTTTGCAGCATCATGAATTGCGGAACCCTCCGCTATCTGCCCCAGGATAACTAAGAGAGCTGGTGTAACAATGGTTAGAACATTGGACTAAGAGGAAATCCAGGTTCAAATCCCCCTGAGTGGTGAAGTCCACTTGCACCAGTCAACTCCCCTGCAGTCTGATCTACCTTACAAGGTTGTTGTTAGCTAAAAACATCAAGGAGCGAAGCATCTCTTCCAATCTGCACTCCTTGGAGAAAAGGAGAGATAAAATTATAATACACAAATGCATCAAACTGATCTCCCAAACAAGACATGGCAGGGCTTGAACTTTTCTGGAAGCCTCCTTCGTCCCCATGGTCTTCAACCTTTCCAGACTTAAGACCCAGCTTTAATGCCGAGGAAGTTGCAAGCACATTGCAGGAAGTCACCCAACAAATCCAATGGCAGGAAGAAGATGATGATATTGGATTTATAGCCCGGCCTTCACTACCCGCAGGAGTCTCAGAGAGGTTTACAATCTCCTTTCCCTTCCCCTCCCCACAACAGACACTCTGTAGGTGGGGCTGAGAGAGCTCTCTTGAGAACTACCCTTGAGAGAACAGCTCTGAAAAAGCTTGTGACTGACCCAAGGTCACACCAGCAGCTGCGTGTAAAGGAGTGAGGAATCAAACCTGGTTCTCCCAGATTAGAATCCGTGCTCCTAACCACTACACCAAACTGGAAGAAGAGGAGTCAGAGTTGAGATCTCACCAGTCGGAATGGCACACTAGAAGCATGCTTGGAAGACCGACTTCTGACAGGAAAGCACAAGGTCAGGGTGAAGGAAAAGAAAGAAGGAAGGGGGGGGAGATTCCGTTGGGAGGGAATCTCTGGTCTTGCTCATGTTAAGAAGAATCCTCTTTGCTGCCGAATGACCTTGCCCTGCCATCCAAGGGGGGGGGGGCCTCTCAGCGAGTGCATAAGAGAAAGGAGGCATGACGATCCTTTCGCCTTTTACACCTGTGCACTAGCAGCAGATTCTTTCAAAAAGCACTCCAAAAATGCAGCTGTATAGGAGAGTCAGGGAGCCATGGTGGCTCAGTGGTTAAGACGCTGAGCTGCAGACCAGGAGGTCTGTAGCTCGGCAGTTCGAGACCTGAGTGCCGCATGACGGAGTGAGCTCCCGTCTCTGGCCCCAGCTCCTGCCAACCTAGCAGTTCGAAAGGAAGAAACTGCAAGTAGATGAATAGGTACTGCTTCAGTGGGAAGGTAACAGTGCTCCGTGCACTGCAGAGGCGTTTAGTCATGCTGGCCACATGACCACAGAGATGTCTTCGGACAGCGCTGGCTCTTCAGCTTGGAAATGGAGATGAACACCCCCCCCCCAGCGTCAGATTCAACTGGCTTTTGAGCAAGGGAAACCTTTACCTTTAGCTATAGGAGAGTCAGTCTGGTGTACTGGTTTAATACTGAACTAGGATCTCGGAAAGCTGGGCTCAGATCCCCACTTTGTCAGGAAACTTAATTGGTAACCTTGCAGGCACCGCCCTGGAACCTCTGGGTCCAAATTCACAAGCAGCCAGCCATCACTGCCCAGTGGTGAGTGGAAAAAAACAAACTGAGGCTATTCAGGAGCACTCCATTGATCTCAGATTCTGGGGCTGATCCCTGTTATTGGAGGGCAAGTCGTGGCTGAGGCCTCTGTTAGGTCTGCTCACAATTCAGTATGTAATGGACCAGTCACTTGCATTAAATCTGCTGCAGGGTTGGGAAACCATTGATACCTACACACAGCCTACAAAGTACCATATCAGTCTTGGATATTCCAGGGCTCTTTTTGTAGAAAAAGTCCAGCAGGAACTCATTAGCATAATAGGCCACACCTAACAGCAGAAATTCATTTGCTTATTAGGACACACCCCTGACAGCACAGCTCATTACCATATTAGGCCACACACCCCATGTTCGCAGAAGTGTGGTCATCCAGACACACTCACCTTTTGCTTCTTATTCTGTTTACCTTGTTTGTTGTCAAAACCCAGGGCTTTTTTATAGCAGGGACTCCTTTGCATGTTAGGCCACACACCCCTAATGTAGCCAATCCTAATGAGTTTCTGATGTTGGGTGTGGCCTGTTATGCTAATGAGTTCCTGCTGGGCGTGGCCAACTTGGGAGCCAGCCGGAACTCCGTTCCTGTGCGTTCCTGCCGAAAAATAGCCCTGGATATTACAGATTAGATAGACAGACAGCCATGCTTTGGTTGCCACTAGAGTTGCCAACCTCCAGGTAGCAGCTGGAGCTCTCCTGGAATGACAACTGATCTCCAGGCTGCAGAGACCAGCTCCCCTGGAGAAACTGGCAGCTTGGGGGGGGTAGATTCTGTTCTATTGTACCCCTGCTGAGGTCCTTCCCCTCCCCAAACCCTGCGTTCCCCCAGCTCCACTCCCAAAATCTCCCAGAATTTCCCAACCTGGAGCTGGCAACCATACCTAGTTGCCACACAATCACCAGGTAGGGACTGGAATTTTCGCAACC
>NW_015176494.1:254860-260547 GCF_001447785.1 Gekko japonicus | reverse complement strand
CCCCTCCCTCCCCAAGCACTGCCCCACCCCAGATCCCCAGTAGTTTCCCCCCCAACCACTTCAGAATTCAGCACACATTAGCAGAGTTGCCAGACCCAGTTTCCAAGTAGGACCTTTGAGACACGTGTCCTGATTGATTAGAAATAGGCAGGAGATGTCAGAATTTAGGTAATCCTTAGTGTGAACTGAGCCTTAGAGAGGTAGAACCAGGCCTGTTGTAGTCACACCAACAAAGAAGTTAGCACCACAAGCACGGAGCATCCTGAAAATTCAGAGATTTAATTTAAAAATGCATGGTTCTAGGCTTTAGGCTGCAATTGCAAGTTTGTGGGAAATTCCCCGTCAAAGGTCTCAGGGACATATGAAGTTAATGCAAGTTAGAGCACTGGTCCATTTAAGGTCCAGACTGTCTCCCATTGCTGGCTCACTAAGGTCTCAGGTAGAGGAAAAAATTCCCATCATCTGCTATGTGAGAAGAAGAGGAAGTGTTGGGATTCTTTTTGAGTAAGTCAGCAGAGTATTAAGAGACTGAGTCCATGGTGTGTATTAAAATATAAAAGTTTACTATAAACCTAACATGGGAAAAAGTACACAGGATATGAAAATAACAAAGAGCTATTATGCCTACATCCTTGCAGCTAAAGGTAAAAATGGGAAGAGCCGAATGGCGTCTCCTTCTCTAGTCAGAACAAAGAGAGGAAAGCGAAACCAATATGCTAAATACTTGAAACTTTGGTTTCCAATCAGAGTAGCAAATTAGCTCCAAAGTTCCCGGGCATCCTATTGTCTAAACAGATTGGTTACAAACAAACATGTGACTTAACAAACATCATTAACCCTGTAAATACTGAAGTGTTTTTGACTTGTAGCACCCAACAGGAAGAGGAAGAGGAAGAAGAGGAGGAGATTGGATTTATACCCCGCCCTTCACTCGGAGTCTCAGAGCGGTTTACAAACTCCTTTCCCTTCCCCTCCCCACAACAGACACCCTGTGAGGTGGGTGGGGCTGAGAGAACTCTGACACAAACTGCTCTTTTTCAAGGACAGCTGTGCCAGAGCTTGTGACTGACCCAAGGTCACATCAGCAGGTGCAAGCGGAGGAGTGGGGAATCAAACCCGGTTCTCCCAGATTAGTTTGTGCACTTAACCACTAACACCAAACTGGATTAAATTCGAAAGGCCAGGCATTGATCATGGGACCTTCAGCATGCAAATCATTTGTTCTCCGTCACGCAGCTGCCGCCACCACCATTGGGGGGTGGGGGAACAGGGCAATAAAATAAGGATTTGCAGCAGTTCAAGGTTATAAAATGTGCGATGCTATGTAAGGTGTGTGCACATGCTTCGTACAAGGAATATGAAGAAGTTACGATTGCAAGGCTCCGGTTTGATGGACGAGTAAGATGGAAAGAAGAAGGAAAGAGAAAGTGCGGTGTAATGGTCCTAGTGTCAGAATAGAAACTGGGAGAAACAGGTTCAATCCCCAACATTGCCATGAAGATCACTGGATGTCTTTCTCAGCATAACCTACCTCACAGGGCTGTTATGAGGATAAAATGGAGGAAGGAAGAATGAGATAACGTCATCCTGAGATTCTCGGAGGAAGGGTGGGATTAAAGTGTACTCGAGAAACAGGAGGTTGGATCAGGTTTCTTGTGGGATTCCATGCAATCTGGATGGCCCCCACTGTAGCCACAGCAATACAAACAAAGGACTGAACTTACACGAGCAAATGGCAAACGCTACTGCAAGGCTCATGGGGAAGGTAGATAAACATATGGAGCAGAGGTCCATCAGTGGCTATTAGCCACAAGGTATAGATAGGATAGGAGCTGCGGTGACTCAAGTGATTAAGACGCTGAACTGCAGGCTGTGGAAGGTCAGTAGTTCAGCAGTTCGAGACCCGGGTTGCCGCATGACGGAGTGAGCTCCCGTCTCTAGTTCCAGTTCCTGCCAACCTAGCAGTTCGAAAGCAAGAAATTGCAAGTAGATAAATAGGTACCACTTCAGTGGGAAGGTAACAGCATTTCGTGTGCCTTGGTGTTTAGTCATGCCGGCCATATGACCACGGAAACGTCTTCGGACAGCGCTGGCTCTTCGGCTTTGAAACGGAGATGAGCACCGCAACCCTAGAGTCGGACTCGATTGGCTTTCGAGCAAGGGAACCTTTACCTTTTACCTATAGATAGGAACTCACAGGCTGGGGCAGGTGATGCACTGTATTCTTGGTGCTTGGGGGGGCAACAGTGGGAGGGCTCCTAGTGTCCTGGCCCCACTGCTGGACCTCCTGATGGCACCCGGTATTTCTGGTCACTGTGTTACAGAGTGTTGGACTGGATGGGCCACTGGCCCGATCCAACATTGGCTTCTCTTATGTTCTTACAAGAGGTGTTCAGTGCTAAAATCCTTCCAACAGACTCTTTAACCTACCTCCCGAGATTGTTGGAGAGACTGATTTAAATGGTAAGGCATTACTTAAAATAGAGAAATCATGACAGATTACTGACAGGCCTCCACTGCAACACTTTCAAAGCCAGCTACATTATCTGATGCTTGCTACCTCCTGTGGCAGTGATTTTTAAAAATATTTCTAGGGCACTGCTTTTTACTGAGTAACAAAACAAGCCCCCCATTTCAGTCACTGGCATCTCTAGTTCAACGGATCTTGGGTGACGGGTGTTATCAAAGATATTTTTCTGTCTGGGGCATTAGAGTCTGAGATCCATTGTCCCAGTCAGAGTAGATGATACTGATTTCAGTGGAACAATGGCTGGAATTGACATAAGACAGCTTGATAAGCAAGTCCTACTATGTTCAGTGGAACTCCCCCCCCCCCCCGAGACAAATATGCAAACTAGAATCTAAATCTTTCCTTTTCCTGGCTTGTTCAATGTTTTAGGAATCACATTATTTCTCTGCTCTTTTCTCAAGGATGTCAGCGTACACAATCTCTCCTCCATTTTAATCGCAATGCTCCCGTGAAGCAGGTTAGGCTGAGAAAGAAAACAAATGGCCCAGGTGAATTCTCATCTGAGAGGGAATTTGAACCTGGGTCTCTCCATCTACGTCCAGCACTCTAACACCTCCAACCACATTGGCTCATCACTCAATATAATCAGTCTGCCATGACAGAGAAGATCATTTGCATTCTCAATTCTTTATATTTCCAGTCTGAAGCTTCCCACCCCTGAGAGCCAGTTTGGTGTAGTGGTTAAGTGTGTGGACTCTAATCTGGGAGCAACGTGTTTGATTCCCCACCCCTCCACTTGCAGCTGCTGGATGACCTTGGGCAAGCCATAGCTCTGTCAGAGCTGTCCTTGAAAGGGCAGTTCTGGAAAGAGCTCTCTCAGCCCCACCTACTTCATAGGGTGTGTGTTGCGGGGAGGGGAAGGAATTTGTAAGCCGCTCTGAGACTCCGAGTGAAGGGCAGAGTATAAATCCAATCTCTTCTTCTTCCCTTACACATGTTGATTTTTTTTTTTTTGCTGCCATACGTTCAGTTAACACAGGTACTGGGTAAAGATTAATGTTCTGGGTGGGGGCCAGGGCGGCGAGGGAGACATTTAAGAGAGAGAACGTGCTAGACATTCAGAGATGCTATTGCTTGGAATGCTTGCGACCCAAAAGAGTGCCGCGTAGCTCAAAACCTTGTTTTTAGCATTTTGAGCATTAGTGGATCCAATCGGCCATGACCTCCCTTGGCTCCCTGTTTATTTGGCCTAGACAGCTATTTCCAAGAAGACCAATGTTGTATTTGCAGAGTTTGACTCTTACTCTTTTGGATTATAGGGAGGGCAGGGGGAAGGCCACGCCTCTTCCAAGCTTGTGGGATAACATGCATTTAAATCCTGGATCTCTGGCCCGCTCAATGAGTCTACACCATGAGTAACTACCATCATGAACAATTTGATAGGACCACCAGTGAGGAACACAAAAGTCCATGCAATGCCTTTTAATAGGGGCAACCAAAATGACACAAAACAGTGTGCGAGCTTTCAAGTTCATCAGAACTCTTTGTCACGAAGAATGTTTGCCAAAAAGGCATCTTTTTACTGAAGACTGGGAAGTGATCATTTTGAGTCCTGCTAAGGTCACTATGGAAGCTGCAGTGGCTCAAGTGGTTAAGACGCTGAACTGCAGGCTGTGGAAGGTCAGTAGTTCAGCAGTTCAAGACCCGGGTGCCGCAAGACGGGGTGAGCTCCTGTCTCTAGTTCCAGCTCCTGCCAACCTAGCAGTTCGAAAGCAAGAAATTGCAAGTAGATAAATAGGTATCACTTCGGTGGGAAGGTAACAGCGTTCCGTGTGCCTTGGTGTTTAGTCATGCCGGCCACATGATCACGGAAACGTCTTCGGACAGCGCTGGCTCTTCGGCTTTGAAACGGAGATGAGCACCGCAACCCCAGAGTCGGATTCGACTGGCTTTCGAGCAAGGGAACCTTTACCTAAGGTCACTAGAGCCATTACAAGGCCATTTTTAAAATGACCACAACAAAACATGTTCAATGTACACTGCTTAATGCAAATATTGCAACTGCTAGCACTTGCAGGTTAAGAATTTGGGCAGCAGGCAGTGTTGCCAACCTCCAGGCGGGGGCTGGCGTTCTCCTGGGATTACAACTGAATTCTGGGTGACAGATCAGTCCACTTGGAGAAAATGGCTGCTTTGGAAGGTGGACTCTTTGGCATTACACCCCATTGAAACCCTTCCCCTCTTCAAGCTCCAGCCTCCTCAGGCTCCACCCCCTAAATCTCCAAGTATTTCCCAGCCTGGAGCTGGCAGGTGTTAAGGAAAGATCTCCCTCTGCCTGGAACCTATGCTCCCTCTAAGCGGTGGAGTCTTGTGAGCAAAAATTCTACTTTGTGAGCCACTGGCACTAAAGTTGTGAGCGAGTGATTTGACTACTGCATAAATTAGTTTGCTCTGGAGAGCCATCTTTCCTGAGCTAAGGCAAAAATGTGTGAGTCGGAGGCTAAAAACACTGTGAGCTAGCTCACACTAACTCAGCTTAGAGGGAACACTGCCTGGAACCCTGGGAGATCTGTTGCCAGAGGTGACAATCTTGACCAAGAAGGACCAAGCGGTCTGAGAAGGGATAAGGCGGAGTCATACCAGGAGCAGGCCTGGGGATCTTGCTTTGGACCCCGCCCCAATTTGGCTCCTCCCCTGACTGAAATGTGATCCCTTCGTCCAAAGACCACCACCCTCCTTCCTTCGCATCTTCTATTCTCTTCCACAGGCTGAATGACCCCCTCTGCCGGCGCCTCCTCCGTCCTCCCGCCCCCTCAGGCGGCACAACAACGCTCCCCCTTTCTCCTCGCAGCAGCGGCGGTGTCCCTTTCGCAGGGAGTCGCCTGCAAAGGATGCCCAAGAAGCCGCCTTTTGTCGTGGCGGGAGATGTTCAGCAAAGTTAGGGCCTCCCCTTCCCCAAGCCGATCACTTTGCAAATTACAGATTTCCTTCCCCCTCTGGAGGGACACCGGCTGGTGGGGAAGGGGCGCGGAAGGCAAGGGCAGGTCACGGCTCAACACGGGATCCACAGGCCAAGGGAAAAAGAAGAAGAAAAGGACCCATGCCCCAAACCGTCCCTCCTCAGAAAGGGCCACAGTGCCCCCTCCCTGGAAAACAAGAAGCTGGAAATGGGAAGGGCAAACGTGGGGCACATCTTCATGCCGGGCGGGGGGGGGGG
>NW_015176494.1:215129-254796 GCF_001447785.1 Gekko japonicus | reverse complement strand
CCACCACCGGCGGGCCTACCTTGCTGCTCCTTCTGCTGGGGAGGAGACGCTGCTGCTGCTGCTGCCGCCGGGGCCCAAGCGCGCCGAGAGGCTGGGGAGGCGGGTCACCTCTTCGGCAGATGAGCAGCGGGCGGAGGATCCGGCAGATCGCCTTGGGGCTGGCCGAGGGCGGCAGCGGCAGCCGCGCACACCAAACCCTTCTGGACCAGGAGAGGGGAGATGCACCGAGAAGCCGCAGCAAGCCAGAGAGACGCGCCCGGAGAAGAGGAGAAGGAGGAGGGACCGACCCCCGGCGTAGCGGATCGCCTGCGTGATGATCCCCCCCCCCTGCGTGACTCCCCCGAGGCTCCCCGCCCTCGACGGGGTTACACGTGAATATGCGAGAGCCTCGGCTGCGTGTACTCCTCCCTTACCTTCGGTGGAGGTGCCAACTTTCATTCCTGGCAGGGCTGGAAGGGCCGGTGGAAATGCCTCCGGTGATCTGGGGGGTTCCGAAACGCTTCGCCCTCGGGATCTGCGCTTAGCGGGAGGGAGTTCCCCCCCCCAAAAAAGCACAGGAGCCCTGCCTAACAGATAGAGTTGGCAACCAGCAGACTCCTAGCCAGCAGAATTTTGATGAGGGACTTAAAGGCTCAGAGCAGGGCAGGCAGTGTCACTGCAACAGCCAGGTAGCTTATGATTTTGGAAACCATTTAACTGTATTCCTATAATTTAATTTCATAAGACTGACAAATCAGTGCCTAGGAACTGTTGTGCTGCTGCTGTTGTTGGAAGACGCCATCTTCAGCTGACTTATGGTGACCCCTGGTGGGGTTTTCAAGGTAAGAGGTTTTCAGAGGTGGCTTGCCACTGCCTGCCTCTGCATAGCAACCCTGGGCTTCCTTGACGGCCCGCTCCCCCAAGTACGAATCCAGGCTGGCTGTGGTTTGCTTTCACAATCAGACAAGGTTGGGCTAGCAGCCTGGGCCATCCTGCCTTTTTACGTTCATTGATCGCAACATTTTTGGAAGAAAGGAGTATGTTTCCTTCTTGGTGAGCAAGTGGATAGAACAGGACCAGCAAACCTTCCTCTGCTCCCTCACAAGTAGAGGAACTAGTTACTTGCTGATCTTTTGTTGGCTTGCAATGAGGGCTGAACAAATCAAGGAAAGGGCCTGAATAGAGTAAGTGCTGCTACCTTCCTCGGGGCCACAACCTCTGCCCCTTCCCTGCCAGAAAGAGAAGGCAGTTTCTAGAGAAGAAACATAGGGTGGCTTTTTTTGTCATAGTCAACACTTCTATTTCAAACCCCAGGTATGCAAACACCATAGAAGGGAATGTAACTGGGGACCGTAGGTAACTGTGGTTGGGTCCCATTAGAGAAACGGCCTAGAGGGGGGAAAAGATCCTTCTCACTTACTACCGGTTCAGTGGAATATTATTTACCAGGGGATAGTTACCCCAAGCCAGGCCATGAAAACCTTGGTTGCTCATTTCTGCACAACAGGCCAGGGCATCTTTTCCTCTCCAGGGTTGCCAGCAACCTAAATATCATTTGTGAAGACCAGGCACAAGTCATAGCTCGGTTTTGGTACATGGAATAGCCTTCAGTCGTAGGTATACATTACTGGCCATCAAGTAAAGTGTGTGTGTGAGGTGCTATCAAGTCATTTCCAACTTATGGTGACTCTATTTAATGTCTTTCAAAACATTGTGTCGTTAACCTCCTATTCTCAGGTCTTGCAAACTGAGGGTCGTGGCTTCCTTTATTGAGTCAATCCATCTCGTGTTGGGTCTTCCTCTTTTCCAGCTGCCTTCAGCTTTTCCAAGCATTATTGTGTTCTCCGATGAATCTTGCCTTCTCATAAGGTGACCAAAGTACAACAGCCTCAGTTTGGTCATTTTAGCTTCCAGGGAAGAGTTCAGGCATAGTAATGCGGAATACTATGGCATAAATTATGTTGATCTTGGTTGCCAATGACACATCCTTACACATAAGAATCTCTTCTAGCTCCTTCATGGCTGCCCTTCCCAGTCTCAATCTCTTGCTGGGTTGTTGGTTGCAGTCTTCCTTTGGGTTGCTGATGGAGCCAAGAAATAAAAAAAAATCTTTCAATTTCTTCACCGTCAACCTTAAAGTTGTACAACTCCTTAATAGTCATTACTTTTGTCTTCTCGATGTTGAGTTGTAATCCTACTTTTGCACTTTCTGCTTTAACGTTCATAAGTAGTCAGTTCAAGTCTTCACTATTTTCTGCCAGTAATATGGTGTTATTATCTGCATATCTCAAATTGTTAACGCTCCTTCCACCAATTTTCATTCTACCTTCCTCTAAATCTAATCCATCTTTCCTCATGATATGTTCTGTGTGTAGATTAAACATCCTTGCCTGACACCCTTGCCAAGTGGAAGATGCCATTCTGTTTCTCTGTATCCTGTTCTAACAGTCGGCTCTTGTCCAGAATACCGGTTGTGCATCAAAACAACCAGAGGCTGTGGCATACCCATTACCTTTAAAACCAACCATCGCTTTTCACGATCCACACGGTCAAAACATTTGTTGTAATCTACGAAACACATACTGATTTTCTTCTGAAATTCTCTCGTATGCCACAGTAACCAATGTAAATTTGCAATATGATCACTAGTGCCTCTTCCTTTTCTGAATCCAACTAGAATATCTGGCGTTTCTTGTTCCATATATAGTAACAGTCTTTCTTGTAACGTTTTGAGCATCGCTTTACTCATGGGAGAAATTAATGCGATGGTCCAACAGTTGCTGCAGTCTTTGATGTCTCCTTTTGGGGGGAATTGGAATTGGAATGTAGACTGAGCAATTCCAGTCTGTGGGCCATCATCCCCCCATATTTCTTTTGCTGGCATAAGCTAGTTAAGATTTGATGGATTCCATTCCTGTGGCTTGAAATAGCTCTACTGATATCTCATCTACTCCTGGTGATTTGTTTCTCCCAATTGCTTTGAGTGCAGCTTTCACTTTACATTCTAGAACTGTAGGTTTTTCTTAAAAAGATTCTTCTTTGAAGAAATCCTTTCATCTCTTCTGTATAATTCTTCAGTGTATTGTTCCCATCTTTTCTTTACTTTGTCCTGTTCAGTTACTGTTTTTCCATGTATGATCTTTCAGCATGCCTAACCTTGCTTTAAATTTCCACTTTGCTTTTTTGGATCTTGTGGAACTTGCTCTTCCTTTTTTGTTGTTCTCTCCATTTCTTTACACTGGTTATTATAATAGTTCTCTTTGTCTCTGTGTGCAAGTTGCCGGAATGCTGCATTTAGACATCTGATTCTATTTCTGTCACCTTTTACTTTTGCTCCTTGTCTATCTTTAGCAATTTTAAGAGTTTCATCAGTCATCCATCGAGGCCTTCCATTTCTTTTGGCTACAGAAATAGTCCTTGCCCATTCTTCCTTGATAATACCTTTGGTTTCAACCCATAGTTCTTCTGGTTCACGTTCACTTGAACTTCGCAATGCAAATCTGTCCTTTACATGGTCTTTAAACACTTCAGGAATATTATTTAAATTGCATTTTGGTACTATGAATGTTTTGGTATTCTTCCTTCAGCTTTCAAGGAAATTACAATCAGTTAATACAGGTCCTTTTTAATCATAGAGAGGAGCCCGAGGCATATAAAAAGAGCAGCCTGGTCATCTGTGCTTTAACTGGAACACCCATCCTCCTTCTGGAGTTAAGGAGCAGTAGCTGGGTGCATAAGATTTGGGTTTTAAATGAAATCTAAGTTCTATCAGGTGACTGTGCTACTGTGAGCTACATCTTTGTGAAGGTAAAGATGGAGGCAGACAGAACAAGGAGGCTGTGCATCTGCTACAATGATGGAATAGCAAAGAAATCTAGGCAGCAATCTCAGTCCCAAACTGAGGCCTTCCCTGCAGCTTTACGTTAAGAGATCCTGGAGAGATTAACCACCATACCAGGGTAGCTGTGTAGAGCTAGAGACCCAGGTTTGAATCCCTGCTCTGCCACAGAAGCTCAAGAGTGCCCCTGGGGCATTCATCCACTCTCAGCCATTAATAGCCTCACAGGATGGTTGTTGTGAAGATAAAGTGGATAAGGGGAGAATAATGTTATAAACCACTCGACATCCCCATTGGGGGGAAAAAAGCAGCGTATAAATCTCTAAACGCAGATCATCTACTTTCTAGGAATGATACAAAGGAGAAAACAGCAGAAGAGCAACAAGCACACTGATGTGATCCCAGATGTCTGTCTTTGTTCCAGTAATTTAGGCACACAAGAAAATTCCTACCACTAAGTAACTGTGAAAGGAAGGGGCTGAGTTTTGCATGCTGAAGATCAAAAGTTCAGTCTCCGGCACCTCCTGTTGAAGGATCACAGGTAGCAGGGCCAGGGAAAAGACCTTTTCTGCCTGAGACCCAAGAGAGCCGCTGCCACTCAGCGTAGCCAACAGTGAACGCTGCCTAACATTCTTTAAAGCTTCAGTACGCATAACGCCTTTGGTAGAGATGGTCATGAAGCGAAGGAGCTGATCTTTACCCATCCGGTCTCTTAAAAACCAACTTTCTAAAGTCGGGAGAAAGCAAACATAACTCCAGCAATCCAGTATGGAAGATTGAATAATTTCACCCTTTTCCTTCTCCCTGGCCAAAAACGCACACACACACAAATCCGAAAACAAGAAGCCTGATCTGCTAAATGCAAAGCCACAGGTACAGAGCAGGGCTGCAACTCTAACTGTACAGTCCTACGCCGAGTTACTGCAGTCTAAGCCCGATATCAGTGGGCTTAGATGGGAATAATTCTGTTTAGAATCACCAGTCAATTAATTCATCTAATCAGTTAAGTCCCGTCCATTGACTGAGGAAGTGGTTGTTGTTGTTTTTTAAGAATAAAGTTATGTACTTATTACAAACTATAAAAAACCGCAGTCAGGCAAGAGCCATCTTAGAAGAGGCATTCCCTCCTTATGTGAGAATGCCTCTCCAAAGGTGGCGCTTGCTGCACCGCACACGCGTCACCTGAAAGCAAAGTATGCTTTCCATGTATTCATATATGAAAGTGTGTGCAGCTTTAACAAAGATCTCTGTAATCACTCTAGTATATGTGTAAACAGCACGCATGTTAGTTTTTCCCCACACTAATTATGTAAAATGCGTAAAGACGTACAGCTGCCAGCCCAGTTCCCTCCCAAACAGAGTGTTTTTAATTCCATGACAGCAGGGAGAACACATTCCGCAGCAGCACCACCACCACCAAATAAATGGGTGATGTCCGGGAGAACCTTTTTCAATGCAAGGACAGAGGACAACAGCCAGCCCATCTTCCAGCATCTCCCCCCGAACCAGTTTAGCATGTATGAAACAGGGAAGTAGTGCTCAAATGCCCCATTGTACCAGGGACTGAGCCCTGTTCCCAACCTTGCCTGTTCTATGGGATGCCACTGATAAGGGGTAGTGCTGCTGCTAAAGGAAGAGGAGCATCCCAAGATGGACAGACATATGAAGCTGACTAATACCCAGTGAGGCTGTTGATCCATGTAGCACAGCAGTCTCCTTTCCAAGTAGCAGTGTTGTATTCTCAGGAAGAGAAAGGTCTCTTTCGATACCTGTTTTCCAGTGGTGGCTAGGATTCATTAAGGAGCTGCGGTGGCTCAAGTGGTTAAGATGCTGAACTGCAGGCTGTGGAAGGTCAGTAGTTCAGCAGTTCGAGATCCGGGTGCCGCATGATGGAGTGAGCTCCCGTCTCTAGTTGCAGCTCCTGCCAACCTAGCAGTTCGAAAGCAAGAAAATGCAAGTAGATAAATAGGTACCGCTTCAGTGGGAAGGTAACAGCATTCCGTGCGCCTTGGTGTTTAGTCAGGCCGGCCACATGACCACGGAAACGTCTTCGGACAGCGCTGGCTCTTCGGCTTGGAAACGGAGATGAGCACCACAACCCTAGAGTCGGATTCGACTGGCTTTCGAGCAAGGGAACCTTTACCTTTAGGATTCATTCTGGGACCCTCTGCCTGCAGAGCACGTGGCTCCCCTCCCAAGACTGAATGTTCACCTGGGAAAAAAGCACCAGCAACACCACCACCTCTGCGAAGACCTGGTCTCCACCCTTCCCCATCATGCAGCTCCTCTTTAATATAAACTGGCTGCCTGCAAAAACAAAACACACCAACCCACCACTAAAAATAACACACACCAACCTGGGTGGGTAAGCCACTCTAAGCAACAAGATGGGGATGTAAATGTATTAAAAGAATCACCTAAAATCCTACTGGCAGAGCTGGAAAGGCTCCTCTTCTCCTCAGTTACAGTAACATCCCTCAACCCATAAGCCTCACAACTACTTTCCATGAAGTGGGACTGGGCGGGGGTTGGGATGATGCTAAATCCCTTGGTAGGATCAGATTGTCTACTCGACATCATACAAAGTTTAAGATTTTTGTCTTTAAGGCTTAATACTTAGTGCGCCTTCAAGAGTCAGGCCATGAACTAGCTATTCTCATACATTTTTAAGCCCCTTAGATAGTACCACATGTTTTAAGTGCAAAAAGCAGGCAGCGCAATCTGGCCTATGCCAGTCATTTAAGGAATGCATACAAAGAGTACACAAACTGAAGGACTGTAGCAGATGCCAGCAGCTAAGCTCAGACCACACCACACTGTTTATCTTTGTGCACAGCTTTGGCTTGGCTGTATTCTAGCTTGAGGAGCTTTGTAGGACAACTTCCACGGGAATTTTAAAAGAATGCCGCTTGCGTGCCAGCACCAAAGAGCCCTTGCAAGGTAGGCAGAAGGACAAAGCAAACAAGTATACTAAGAGATTGGGGGGGGGGAGTGTGTAAGACTGAGCACCAGCAGAACATTTAGTGAAACGTGGACACGAGGAGGCCATTCTGTCATAAGTGTTATGACCTGCCACCGAGACAAGAAACATAGCCCACTTTGTTCTTTACTGGCTGTAAACATGTTTATGATTTTCTGCATCCACCCGTAGCCCCCAGCATTCCTCAGTAGGATGGGGATCACCGGTGGGCTGATAGACATTTCAGTCAAGCACAGAATATCCTGGGGGAAAAGTATATTAAGTGACCCAGTGTAGGAAAATGAAGTCATCCCCTCAGAGGGGAATGGTGTGGCACAATCCTTCATGTATTAAGCAAAGGAGACTTTGTCAGGATTTCTGAGCAGGCAGTTGGGTCACAGTTCTTTCATCCCCGGCTCTAAGGTTATGTGGAAAAGCTTTGTCTTCAAATTTCGGTTACTCTGAAATGTCTTGGACGCTCATTGAGGATTATCTGTGAGGTGAAGTACCATTCTTGCCTCCCCACAAGGGATAATGTATATGATAACAGGCCTGGTTTTTCCTTGCAGGTGCTGCTAATTGCTTTGGCCCACCTGGCACCTTATCAGTCCAAGGCTAGAGCCCTTGGCTTCTCATGAGAATGTGTTTTTAGTGTTGGGAGGGGGAAGACCAGGAGCGGTGATGTAAGATTCTGGAGAATTCTCCTGGAGATGCGTTAGGATCATTACCTGACTTGAGGGATCAGAAGTATAATTATAAAATCACTTTAGGGGCTTAGTCACCTATCTGGGACTTCATGGACAGAGGCCTGATTCTATCATGCTTGGCAATTGCTGAAATCGTAGTCTGTGCTGACTAGAGGCCTTCATTTAGATGTAAGTTCTGTACCACCTATTCTATGTCGTGTGTCACTTTTGCTGATCTGTTGGCTATAGTCATACGAACTTGTCTATTCTTCCAATATAGTTTTAATAACATCAGTCTGGCTGCTTGTGTGCTCTTGCCCTGGGAACTCACAGGGTCTGTTGACCTCCTTGACAACATCATATATTTTAAAAGTTAATTACGTTTTGAACACCCTTGAAACCACCTTAGATTAATGGTGTCAAGCTGACACGCAATTCAGTCAAACTCTATTGTCCTGGAGGACAAAACTGTGATATGATTGAGTGAAGTGTTAAGAGATTCTGGTGTGCTCTCAAACGAACATGCAGATACATTTGATAAAACAGAAGTAGATGTCAGCTTAGCTAAGTCAGTCAGGACGCCATGTATTGTGTTAAGTAGCACTGTGCAGTTCTCTTGAAGGAAGTGGGGCAACTCTTCTGATGTTTACGCCATAACCAACGTCTCATGATTTTGCTTCCAAAGGAATGTGGATGAATCCGTTCACAGAGCCAGAGGGGACTACCCAGACCTGGTGTGAGCAATTCATCGCAGAGGCTGCCTTTAGATTTTGATTAGACCAGAAAGGCTGTGCCTCTTGGCTGGGATGGCAGCACCAACTACCACCAAGATTCCCTAACTAGGCTGCAGCTCCCCAACTATGCATGCATCTTTAAAATGAGGGAGTCATGAGGTTCCTGCATTCCTCTCTTGCCCCTTTTCTCTATTCACCTCCACTAGCACGATTCCTCTTTGGCCCACAGCAGGTGGGAGAGACAGCAAGACAAAAGGATCAGGTGGGAATGGATAAAAGCTCCCTCAGTTACTTTGTTCCCTTCTTTATCAGGAAATTAAAAAATTTAAAGATACATGCGTGTTTTTTAAACAGCAGCCAGGAAACGCTGTCTTTAACATAGAATCATAGAGTTGGAAGAGACTTTCAGGGTCATCTAGTCCAACCCCCCCTGCACAATGCAGGAAATTCACAAATACTTCCCCATCCCAAGTGACCCCTGCTCTATGTCCAGAAAAGGGCAAACCCCCCCCCCAAAAAACCCCCCAATCCTCCAGAATTATTCCTGGCCAAACTGGCCTGGAGAACAGTTGCTTCCTGACCCCAAAGTGGTGATTAGCATTTCACTGGGTGTGTAAGAAAGGGCAACTAAGGCCTACTTCAAACAAAACCACAGATGAAGCAATAAAGCTTGTTTCTGGAGCAAACAGGAGGAGGATTTACATGGTACAAAGAAAGCAGGACTCATCCATGCAAACTCCTCCTTCCTGCTCACAAAAAGCTAGCATGCCAGGGAAAAGGGTAACCCCACACACTCAAGTTTTCTGTATGCAGAGATCTGTTTTCTATGGAGGTGCACTTTTATCAGGTGAGCCCCCACCTGCAGTCCCAGTAAACCAGATCCAAGTTTATTAGCTTACCCTAATGGTTTGCCTGGCATGCCACAAATGCCCAGAGAACCTACACATTACACAATAAGTCTTTACAGAGTCAATAGCTCAAAGTGACTTATAAAGTAAAACAGGCACACCTGCTGCAGAGACAGGAACCAAAACCCTACAGCCAGGCCAGAAAGAATCACATCCATCTGATCTGGGGGATCATTCAAGTAGCGGGGCATCAACGAGTTCCTTCTGTACGGGTTATCAAGCCATTAAGAGACCTTAGCAAGCCACCTACTGACAACCATCCCTCTAGTAGTTTGGTTTTCCAAGTGGCTCCAGCTGCATCCCCTTCCAAATCCGCAGCTCCTGATTTATTCATGGCATTAGGAATGCAAAACACAAGCATGAGGAAGTAGGCCAACATGAGAAGCAAGAGAACTGAAATGCACAGCAGTTTATCCATTGGGGGGGGGGTTTTTGAAATCATTAACTCCTTTAACAACATGGGCACATAGTGGAAAGGTAAAGTGTAAACCGAAGGTAAAGCTCCCCGAGGATTTAAAGGAAAATGATAGTGAAGCACCTTTTTCCTTCCCACAAAGATACTAATTAGCAGATAGGGAGAAGTTTGGTTTAATTCTGCTTGGAGGCATTTACACTTCCAGATGTATTATTTACACCTTGAACACAGGAAGAATCGCCATCTTATAAAGGAAGGGGGAGACTGATCCTATATACACTGCTGCTTCACGTCCTCTACAAAGCCTGCCGTGACAAATGGAAAATATGCAACAGTAACACTCGCTGGGATGCACCCGGGATTCTCAACTCTGCATCTTAGCTGCTACCTCTGAAATGACAGCTGTTTCAGATCTAGTTGTGCAATGACAAACTGGCCAATCTATGGAGTAGCTTCACTAAACTATAAAAGCCTTTGCATTTTTCAGCAACAGAATGTGGTTTAGAGATGAACAGCTGCTGGTGCCTTCCTGATTGCAGTATAATGAACCCCACAAATTAAACACTAGGAGAGGAGGAACGTTAACAAAAACAGCATCTGCACACTGTTTCCAGCGATGCTCACTAGGCTATTGGCAATTATGTGTGGGTGAAAGCTCATGCTTGATTGTAGGAGCTCGTGGTCCTCAGCAATCCAGAACAGGCTGAGTTTTACCTCGTGGCTTTGCTACTCCCACTTGCCAAAACCCAATCCGGGTGCCGAGGAAGACCAGAACACGCCACACAAAACAATATAGATCAACAGGCTGAGCAAAGGTGGCCATCATCGTAGGAAAGGTAACATTTCACTACTTTATTCTGAACCATCTATCAGACATATTTGTAGAAAACATAAAGAGAGGGAGGCAAGTAGTGACAGGAGGAAAGGAGGACAGGAAGAGAACATGAAGGGCAAGAGGGAACACCCCCCCCCCCCAATGAACACCGGGATCTTCACAACACTGCCAGCAGTTTGAAACATCTCCATCATAGTGACTAGAAGTCCTTTTTACAGAAAGTATTCTCTGCAATGCAGATTCTCTAGCAGACACTAGTTTGTCCCTTTTGTGTGTGCACAATTCAGCAAAAACCACAGGACAGAAGACTCTGCTACGCAGAAGAAACACAACACAAATATAAGAACAGGGTTCATTCAGGCAGCTGTAGTTTTGGGACCAGAACACCTGCCGCCCTGACATGAACCGCTTCAGACCTCACTGATGCCTATGGCCAATGAGGACTAGCACAGGCTACGACATCCCCATGGCTGTTTCCGTCACTTACTATGGGGATGTTGCAGGACCAGGAACTACTACCATGCTAAGCCAAGGATATGGAAAGACGACATTAGCACAGTTTTCACTACAAGATTTCTAACCCTTGACGTTCAGCGGGAGAAGGAAATACGGTTCTCCCCAGCTGTAACAAGGAAGAATTCTGCAGGGGCCAACATAAGCAACAGGCTTATGAGAAGATGCAGGGCACAACACTGGGAAAACCTACCTTTTGCCTAATCTGTCCGGTACAAAAGGAAGGGAGCACATAAATTACAGAGCACGCTGTGCTGTATAAATATCTACTATACACTTATGTACATAGCTACAAGCACAGAAGAAAAATGTCAGCTGTTGGGGTGGGGCTTTGCGACATCAACGAAGCGTGCGTTTCAGCACCACCAAGGTGTTCCAGCAGCCTCAGAACGATGCCACCCGTTGTGTCCGCGAGGCCAAGCAGTTTCTCAACCCTGAGAATTCTTATGGATCCGACTGCTCCCCCCTCCCCCCGGTCTCAGGTCATCACTGAAAACATTTTTCTTTCTGCCCCCATGCGGAAGAGAAAGCCGTGGTCGTCAAACTGCCACAGCTTCCATCTCCAGTGTGAAGGTTTTTATTCGGCCACTTCCCGGGAGGTGGGATGCTCAGCTTCGCCAGGACCTCTGAGACATCCTGGCCGGCAACGATTGCTCTCCTGTGATCAAGTAGCCGACTAGGGCCTCCGTACTCTCTTCTCCAAAATAGGCGTCTGGGAGCATCCCGTATTTAAGCTTGGGTAGCCGGAAGAATCTAGAAGAAACGCCAGTCTATTGCACCCCTTCACTTGCTTGCTTGGGCTTGAGAGGACTGGGAAGCGCGGTTAATGCTACTTTTGATGAAGAGTTTAAGGCCTTGCAACTCTTGGGTGTAGAGATATTCCAGGTACCACTCCCACCTCCTCCCCTGCAGATTAAAAAAAAGACATTAATAGTTGTATCGTACATAGCGATCAAAGCTTCTTTGACAAGACCCTCTTAACTGTTCGCCAGCACCCGAACTCAGCCCACCCACACAGCAGAGGTCTCAGTGTGCCCGCCCTATTAGACAGCAGCACAAGCCGCGCTAAGAGCAGGGCACTGCGGGGGGGGGGGGGGGGGGGGGGGGGGGGGCTTATCACTTTTCTCTATAAGCACAACTTAACCACTTCAGTTTGTTTTCAACAAGGTGCTCCTCTTTCTAGCAGAGGAAAGTTTGTATAAAGATAGATCACACCTTTTGCGAGTAACTGCAAAAAGGAACTCACTTATCACTCCACTGGAAAAAGAAGGGAGGAGGGAGAGTGTCTGTCAGTGTGACAGAGAAGGGAAGCACACACTGCAAAGCTAGTGAGATGCCTCGACACAAAAGCTTTTACTGCAGGCTGGCAATAGGCCCCCACAAAGCATGCCAGCAGGCCAACGGGCTGTCTCTGAAAGTTTACTATTCTAATCGATATTGGAAAGCAAGCAGCAGGGACTTAATTAGGATTCTCTAGCAGCCAAGGGAATGACTGCATTTGTCTCAAGGCTGGGTTTGCCAGCCAAGAATGTCAGAAGCCTGGGCAAGCTGATGCTGAACTTGCAGAAGGCCAAATATCCCCCACACCACCACGCCCGAACAGTGCGGCACCAGCTGTTCTCCATTTCAGAGTTCTCTCAAGGAGAACACGTGCTGTGGATGCTACTCAGCAGGTGAGCACAGAGAAGGTGCAGGTTCTTCACCATCACAGTTGAACAACTCTGCCCTCTTCAAGCCCTGCCACTCTTTTCAAGGATGCTAAGTTTCTCTCTTTTGAATGCAACAGTCCTCTGGACAACATAGCTCCGACTTGAGAGTCAAGCTCTCTTCCCATGGAGGTCATTTTACCTGAATCAATTGGAAGTTTGGAGTTCTGTCTCCTGATTGTGCCTGGAGTGGGAAGGATAACAGAGGTGTTAGAAATGAGGGTCTTCAGAGCCTAGTCAAGAATGAATTTTGACCCAAGCTAGCAATTCGACAGACTCTGAAAGTTAGGCTAGCTAGAGAAAGCATAGCCCTCCTGAAGCATTAAACCTCTTGGTAGACACCACTAAGAGAACCATTCTGGATTCTAATAGGGAAAAATCAGAGAGGCTCCCTGTGTCTCAGAGGCACTGTGTGGAGACTGGCTGATGTGACCAGGATCTTTTCCTAGGACACCCCCCCCCCATTATTTTGTATCTGTAGTTGAATTAATTTGTATCTCCGAAAAAATAATCCAGTTCACTTTCGGCTCAACATCTGTAAATTCATAGGAAAAAAAGAAACTAAATTGGCAATGTGACCTGAGGAAAAATGATGGACAGCGCTTTGGTGGTCTGCTATCCTTTTGCTGCAGGACAGCGCCCTCTGGTGAACTGAACTGCAAAAACTAGCCTAGGATGTTTGCCGAAGGCAACAATCAACAAGGGTACAGCCCACAGGTGAAGACTTCTGGGCCTGTCTGCCTGTCACTGCAGCAAGGAACTGATATATCTCCAAGGTTCAGTTTCCTTGAGGGCTTCTGTGCTTTTAAATGCTCCGAAAGAAAGCTCCCCCCCCCAATGGAAACCTCTCCTTCTATGCAGTGCTTGGAGGCACAGCCACCCTCCTGGGATTTAGGCCTGGCAGTTCTGTTGTGGGCTTAATAGCAAGTTCCTCCTCCTTGCTTGCTGGACTTGTATTTCAAGCTGCTGGGTTCGTTGAGAAGAGATAACAGATTTTACAAAAACTGGGTCAGAAATAAACCAAAGGCAGAATTCGTATACAGCAAGCCCACCCATTTTTCTTTTTTTTAGAGAAAAGGAGTGCATTATAGTGGCTAAGAGACTGAGCTATAAATCAGGAATCCCTGGTGTGAATCTCAGTTCTGCCACAGAATTAACAGGTTCTAGCATTCTATTCCCCTCCTACACTACACACAATTTCAGGTAGCCTACCCTGAGGCAAGGGCTCAGTAAATACTGAAAAACAGACGAACACGAAAGACCCAAAACCTTTGAGTACCATGGTATTAAAAACCCATTCCCTTTGGGGACAATGCTACTCTGAAAAGCCAGAGTGGTGCATAGAGGCTCCGGGCCATCCCTCCACAGCCACGAAGCTCACTTGGGCGGCCTTAGGCCAATCACTCTCTCTCAGCCTAGCTTACCTCATAGAGCTGGGAAGAGAAGAACAAAGGCTCTAGGAGAGCCATGTATGCCACTCTGAAGACCTTAGCAGAATGGAACAATAAAAATCTAGCAGACGGACGATGCCTCTTCCTTACCTCCTGTAGGAAGAGCATAGCGTAGCCTGTCAGGGCGGGGTGATAAACAATGTTGAAGCTCTTCCTGTATGCCTTCACTCTGGTCCGCTCCAGCACTTCTGGGTCCATGCGAATACCCTGATGGTGGAAGTCCTTCTGGAACACGTTCGAGGTCCACAGACACCCAACCATGGCCGTAATGTACTGGTTGTATTCTTGGCAGGTCTGGCTGCTGAACTTGAACTGTAATACCGTCTGATAGGACACAGCAGAAGAGGATCTCTAAACAATTCAGTCGTATCGCCCTACTTCATCCCTTGCTAGCTTAGTATTGGACCGATGTGTCCCTGCTATTTGCAGAATACTGGAGCAAATGTCTGCATTTTAAATCTTGCAATTTTAAGAGGCCAAGGAAGGCAAGAGATGAAGGCGAGCATGTTACGACTGCACCTCAGCCAGATACAGATGCCCCTAAAATGTTTGGTTATTGATCAGGATTAGGGAGGTGGATCTTAATGGCCCACAGGTAAACCCCCCCCCCCAGCACCATACAGCTTGTCAGCAGGCTCGCAAAGAGCACCACCAGCTTTGCTGTCCAACATAAGCTTGGGGGATCCATAGGTTGCTTCCTACTGGTGAGAACAATGGACTGTTGGGAAGAGGATGGCATGAAGCTGGCAGCCAACCCTCAATACTACCTGTTTTTCCACCCAGTGCCAGTGTTCCCTCTAAGCTGAGTTAGTGTGAGCTCTCTCACAGTTTTTTAGCCTCCAGCTCACACATTTTTGTCTCGGCTCAGGAACGATGGCTCCAGAGCAAACTAATTTATGCAGTAGCCGAATCGCTTACTCACAATTTTAACGCCAGGAGCTCACAAAGTAGAATTTTTGCTCACAAGACTCTACATCATAGAGGGAGCATTGTCACCCACCAGAGTCATTTTGGGTTTGGAGGACATTCGAGCAATCCCACCACTGCCCTTAATTATGGGCAGTCATCAGAAGGAACACTGATAACCCAAACCTTATTATACCTGACTTTTAGGACTTGTGCCTCTATGTTTTAACCTCTGCACCACAGACTCCTGTGGTACTTTGGTTCAAATAAAGGATAAAAGCAGACATGCAGTGCAAAATGACTCTAAAAACGAAGTTTGGGGGGAAGAAAAAATTAGATTGTTAGGCAACTCCAAATACAGACCGGGGTGGGGAATATTTGGGACTCTGAGGATAATGAAGCAGCCCCTTTACAGAGGGTGGGAAAGTCTGAGAATATGTCACACAGGCAAAAGTATCTGAAAGAAAAGGCAGTGCGAAATCTATTGCTGAAAAGAAAGGGTTTAGTCACTACTACTGACAGACAGGAGCCAATAGAGATCTCTGCTACAGTTCTAACAAAGGACATGAAATGTCTCCTGACCGGTCGTACCTTTTTAGCCTGTTGATTTTGTTTTGCAGCTATCAAGTTGGCTCGGTACCTGAAGTGGGCAAGAAGAAGCAAAGGGAATATTAAGTATATTCTGAGCCATAAAGTGGTGCATACTCAGACCAGCCGTGGCTATCCTAGGGCTGGTAGCTCTCTCTCACCATATTATACTCAGAGTTTTAAAATCCCCCCCATGTTTTCCTTCTCTGCTCCCTTGAAAAGCAGGCTGTAGGAGCTGTGCAAGACAGCCTTGATCCTTTGATAGCAAACATGCTAAGATCTCTTTGAAATAAAATGAGCATCAAGTTCAAGAGGGTTTCTTTTCACAGCTCAGAGGCAGCTGTTACTCAAGAAAAGGATGGCAGCACTTGAGCGGATGCTCATTTCAGTTTGCAATTGTGCCTGAGCTCAAGGAGGCTGTTGCCACGCAGGAGGCCTTATACACCCTGGACAGAGGTGAGATGTGACCTTGAGCAGCAGCAGCTCCTCAGTCTGTAACTACAGGAGATGGGAGTCGCCAGAAGTAATGGGTCCTGGCAGATGTTCTGCATAATAAACCACTAGTTTCGGTGTATCTCCCAGAGCGCTCCTTTCCAAACTAATTAGCTGCAGCTTCCTCAGAGAGAAAGCCACACAAAGAGCCCTATGCCAGCTGTCAGCAATTGGCTGTTTCTCATATCAGATGCAACCACTGGAACCAACTGACTTTGCCAAGAAAACCAGCATCCCATTAGAGAGCAGGCCCTGCAGAGAACTGACTCCTGTTTGTAACCAAAACTGGCCTCCAAGAGCTCAGACCTCTGTTGCCCACTAACGATCATTGCCACCACAACTAAAAACCATCAACTCAGAGACTCTGGGTTAGACATCCCGAACCACTAATGATTTGTAAGAATCCCCCCAGAGTCACAGAACGTTTACACTGTCAAAGAGTTGTGCTTTAGTGGCCAGGGATGCTCTTAACAGCCTTCATGGGAAGCTCAAAGTGCAAGAACTTTATTCCCACCCCTATTACTCTTATCCTCATCTTGTCTTTATTTCTAAAACAAGAATAATCCAACTGCAATTTTATAGCTATCCAATTGGCCAGATTTAGCTAAATCCTGGATTCACGTTTCAGTGATATGGCTACGGTCCTTTGCCAGGGAGTGGGGTATACCAGTTTAAAAGGAATTCTCCCATTTCCACGGCATAAAGTAATAATTACCTAGCTTCTCAAAATTGCTTCTGTGAATTACATTCTACCACAGATATTCTGTTTTAAAAGCAAAATGAATATAGCACTCTGATGTCAGTTTTTACTAGAAGCATTTACAGTGAGGCAGAGAAGCCCGAATTCAAACTCTGAACCAGTTGTTCATGAAATGGTGAAACAAGAGCGCTCTTATGTGCACAACAGGAGAACTGCTTCCTCTAGCAAGCAGAAATAACTCTAAGACTAATGTAACAACTCAAAGATCATGGGTACAGGCACCCCCATTTCTATCCCTGCAAAGGGAATCCAGGGAATCAAAAACACCATGAAAACCAGAGACTGCCTTGTCAGCCAACAAAGTTATCTAGAAGGGGGCTAAGAGGATTTTGCAGAACTCAATCTGTAAACAGTGATTGATCTGGGAGGGTCATAGAGAAACTTTCCTCAGCCTAGGACTCCATATAAGATCTGTGACGTAACATTTTCCTAACCCCAACAAGGAGGCTCGGTTCTGTACATGCATCAGCAGAAGCGTTACCCTGCCCAAAGGTACATAACATGGGGTGGGGGAGAATAAGTGTGCTCAATAAGGATGTTGCAGATTAGTGGCAAGGGAGGTTAAAGTGATAGGCAAACCTGAAGAGATCAAGCAATGGCAATCCAGACGCTGCTTTGAAGGAGAAAAAAAAAATTCCCAGCATAGGGAGCATCGGGATTAAAAAAAGGAACTGTCCCTTCTTTCCAGTACCTGTACATAATGTAGCAGAGATGGTCCAGACTGACAGAATCCATGCTAAGCAGTGCTGTATAGAAGACTCCAGCAGGAGGCATCACAACCAAGGGCAGGTTAAACATCAGATACACGTCACTCACCTACAAACAGGAAGTACAGTCAGGCGAGCTTCTGCAGTGAGCACTCAGTCCTGAGCACCACATTTTTAGCCCCTAGTTAAACTCCAGGACCTTTTTGTTACTGTATGAGTTCAATGGGCAATGCAAGATAAACTTTGCATTTCACCTCTTCCTCTTCTTTGGGAGACTAGAGAAGGATTCTGCAAACACCTTGGAAGCCAGATACTCCCTGAATTAAACACATTCCTAGCTGCTACCCACATAATATATGAAAAGGCTGTGAAGAAAACTAATGGAATGTTGCAAGAAATCTTACTGATTAAATATAGTTTCAAAGATTTCTGTTATCTTTTTTAAAAGGGGGGGTGTTTCTACTAGTTCAAGATTTTTCCCCCCTACACTTAATTTGTATTCTGGCAGACGTCTCAGGGCCTTTACAAGACGGCTTGCCTTCTGCCAAAGACAGGGTGTTTCTACTAGTTCAAGATTTTTCCCACCTACACTTAATTTGTATTCTGGCAGAAGTCTCAGGGCCTTTACAAGAAGGCTTGCCTTCTGCCAAGGACGGTGGACCTAGAGAACCACCTTGCAGGATGAACGGCTTACATACTATCTCATAGAAATCCAGGATGAAGTGCATCAAGAAAGCAGAGTTGTTCTCCAAGCGCAGGGCAACAGTTGAGAGCCAACCGACAAAGTGGATGAGATCTGCCACAGAGCTAACCAAGCCAGAAAGGGTGGTGTTCCTGCAGTCGGGCAAGATACAGACAGACGTTAGCATCAATACAGGCCTCTCCTACTCAGTGTAACAGGACTACCAAGTATGGCAATATTTGCTTGGAAGCAGTGTTCCCTCTAAGCTGAGTTAGTGTGAGCTAGCTCACAGTTTTTTAGCTTCCGGGCTCACACATTTTTGTCTTAGCTCAGGAAGGATGGCTCCAGAGCAAACTAATTTATGTAGTTGTCAAATTGCTCGCTCACAACTTTAATGCCAGTAGCTCACAAAGTAGAATTTTTGCTCACAGGACTTCACAGCTTAGAGGGAGCACTGCTTGGGAGTGCAGTACAGGTGGGCTGCCTTTTAAAAGTATCAACTTACAAGAGATCAGCAGCTGACTTTGTTGTGGTGCCTTTCTGCATGATGTGCCAATTCAGCCAGTTCAGTAACAGCTCCCTCAGGCATTCAAGAACACTACACTATGGAAAGAAAGAGAAACAAAACAACCCGTGGGTCAGCTTTATTGCAGACCTGGTGAAGATGCCACTGTTTATATATTAAGATTGCATCAAGAAGCTAGGGAAGAACTTCTCAAAGTCCAGGATAGTAGCTGAGGTAGCTACACAAACTCTACAGGGTACTTCATTAGACTGCAGTTGCAGCATAAGCCTCAGGAGACAAAAGATAAAAAGATGACAGTCGCAGGAAACCTGAATGCCTTAATTCTGGCATACTACAGCATATAAAATGTTGCCTGTTTTATATGTATACACCACAAAGAATTCCAATTAAGAGAGAAGAAGCAACTTCTCTTCCTTTTTATGATCCTGCTAAAGCAAATAAGAGGATTTGTATATGCAATTTCATGTCTTTGGCCAGGCACACAATAAAAAACAGAGACTTCAAACAGTACTCTCTGTGCTCCACTTTCTAGACATGGTAAGTCAGATTCTCCCACAAAGAGCCAATTTACACACAGGAAAAGAAACCCATCAATGAGCATGATGTGCTTTGCAGTCTTTCTTGGCAATCCCCATGACACACATTGTGTTGTTTTGCTCCAAGTACAACCAACAATCAAATACTGTCATCCCCAATGATCACTGGACCCTCCAGTCTCACAGGCACGCATCTCTCTGAGCCATCCCCCTCCCCCAGGTTGGGGATAAAGTGCAGTGCCTTGTATGTTGCCACATCACACTCTCACTGGCCCCTCTCCCTCCATTACCTTAAAATAAAGGGACGATGTGAAAAAAAGCTGTGCCAAGGGCTTGAAGAGATAAGACTTCATTTCTGAAAAGAAGAAGGAAAGAAGAAACCATGACTGTGAAGCAAGGCTGTCTAAACCACAAAGCGAGTCAGGATTGAGCCACGTCACATACCTGAGAAGGTGCTGAGAGGGATCCAGCTCACCAGTTGCAGGACCTGTGACCGACAGGAGCAGCCGTCCCAGAATGGGAGACTCCTGTACAAGAATTCCTCGCAGGAGGAGAAGCCCTCCTGAAATGCAGAATAGAGACTGTCAAGGGTTTTCTTGTAAGCCAGCCTCTTTTCATGCCCCCACCCTCAAAATGCTTTCCCAAAGCTGAGAGGATGACAGACGATGTTGAGTGGCTCTTTTCAGGCAAGAGGATAAGCAGCAGCTCCATCAGGGCTGTGGCATGTGCCATGCCAAAGAGAGAGGAGTTCTTTGTCAGGGATGGTAAGAGTTCCTAACAGCCCAAGAGGTCACGGACTGCACCAATAGTTCCTCTTTGGGCATAGTAAACCCACTGATGGCCCAAGACATCTGATGCCCACGTTGATAGTAAAAATTCTATCTCAAAAACAAAACTGGATCAATTTGCTGCCCTTTAATGGGACCCGTAACTATTTTCCCTCAAGGTGCTCTGCTGCACACAGCACTAAACGGTAGGGCTGGCCCTGGGTCAAGCCGGTCTTGAGTAGCTTCTCCAGAGCCCGGGAGTAATGCTTGAAAAACAGGTCTCCAAAAACAGTGTAATTTATTTCAATAGCAATATGGGTTATAAAAACATTCACTGCTTAGCCAAGGCCTGGAGAATACACAGGGGTACTGGAAGAAAAGAGAAGGCACAGAAACTCCCATCTTTGCTTGCTAGAAGCTCTACCGAGACCCTTCCCCCAATATCCTCGTCACCTTAAGATGGCATGAATACATTTCAACAGTGGTTCTTAAATCACATTAGAAGAGCCCTGCTGATGAGACCAGTGGTCTAGCTAGTCCACCATCCTGTCTTACATAGTGGCCAACCAGTTCCTCTGAAGGGCCAACAACAGGACATAGAGACTGAGGCCTTCCCCTGATGTTACCTCCTGGCTCTGGGATTCAGAGGTTGACTGCCTCTGAATGTGGTTTCCCTCAATCACCATGGCTAGTAGACACTGATAGACTTATCCTCCATAAATCTATCTAATCCTCTTTCAAAGCTATGTCCTCTGGCTGTGAATTCCACATTTTGATCACTCTGTGTAAATCACATAGGATATTGTGTCTGCTATCGTTCTAAACAATGTGTGATGTTATATTTCTCTACAGCATACTCATCACTGCTAGCCCTCGTCAGAGACCTTAGATTACAAAAGATGATGATGGTAATAAAAGGCCCAAATACTCGCCACCAAGGAAAGGCATTGAAATGTACACGTGAACGTCACCTGCAAAAAACACTCTGCTTCAAAGATTTTCCTCAAGAAGTCCTTGAATTCCTGTTCAAACTGCTGGTTCTCAACTTTATGCCAAGGGCATTCTGAATCATAAGAAGAGACAGAGATAAATAATGCAAGAATACCTTCCTATATCACATACACCCCCATCCCCCATTTCATTTGTATAAACTAGGCTCCTGCCAAGGAGCTTCTACAAAACCCGGGCTCAGTTTTCACTGAGAGTAAGTCCATGTTCTGCTTGAGCCACAGCAGTAGGCCCATATGCCTGGATTCTTTCCTGTGGGGCAGAAGGGGAAGGTGCCTACATATAGCATAACAGGCTAGGCTAAAATCCTTCTCCAAGATACCAGTTTTCTGTGTGGAGGATAGTGGAGAAGCATTCCATCATGTTAACCTCCATTTGCAGTTTAAAGTGCAATCACAACTTTACCACCTCAGTCAGGAAAAGATTCGAGCCTAGCTCCATCATGGCAAAAGAGGCATCTATCACTGACACGTATCCACAATCAGTTTCCCTACCTTCTCTGAGAGTCTGGCCCATCCAGTAGTACATCCTTCGGTAGACAGAGTCGTCCGAAACACAGTTAACGTAGTGGAGCAAAAGACGATTTGCTAGCACTGAGCCTATCCTGGAAGGAAGCTGCAACAGATGGCAAGAGAACAAGCTGGTCAGAAAGCGACATACAAGGCTGCCTCAGCACAGGAGTTCAAGCATATACAGGAGACTGTGGTTAGTTTACTTGTATTTCTGGTGGTGTGACATCATATTTGTTTTTACATTTGATGTCAGATGTTTTGCGTCTCACTGAGCAGAAGAAAAAAGCAGGATACAAATATTTTGAATAGATAGATAAAAGATCAGGACAACGTTTGCAGGTACAAGGCCAAGATTCAAATAAAAGGATAAATGCTGAAGCACACACAAAAATGTCTGTACACCAGATTTTACTCATATAAGGCGAAATGCACATGTCGTAATTCAAGGGTTTTGCACAAGCATTGTAATATGTACAGTATATACTGAAGTACAACAGGAATCTGGTAACCTTCCTGTTTCAAGGAGAACCCAACTCCTTCAGAAAATTTCATTTAGTATGTCTTACATACACACTTTGAAACATCTTGAACTATCTCAGTTCAGAAGTCCCCAAATTAATCCCCTGCAATAAAAAGCCTAAACGTAAGGTTCCTGAATAATTTTGGTATGAAACTTCCATATGGGATCTATGACACTCTCAAATGACTGGCTATTTGATTCAAGGGTTTTGCACAAGCATTGTAATATGTACAGTATATACTGAAGTACAACAGGAATCTGGTAACCTTCCTGTTTCAAGGAGAACCCAACTCCTTCAGAAAATTTCATTTAGTATGTCTTACATACACACTTTGAAACATCTTGAACTATCTCAGTTCAGAAGTCCCCAAATTAATCCCCTGCAATAAAAAGCCTAAACGTATGGTTCCTGAATAATTTTGGTATGAAACTTCCATATGGGATCTATGACACTCTCAAATGACTGGTTATTTGTTAAGAGTGCCCTGTCCTTCATAGGTAGTGAAATCAGATACTTCTGTGACAAGTCAGTTTGTCACTGCAGCAGAACTAGCAAGCTACGGCTTGTTGCAAACCTGAAAATATCTAATTTGGCCACACAGAGAAGAGAGGGTAATAAGCAAGCACCAGGACCCCACAGGTTTGTTTATGCAGTGGCAAACTATGGTTTTCCCAAACATCATTTCATGTATCTTAAATGGAATCACTGACAAATATTCCTGATTATTTTACAAACAGACCCTAGTTGAGTCATAAAATCAAAGTGCTCTTTAAAAGAATAACTGGGTCTCGATGTACTGTTCTAGTTAATTGTTTAATCCCTTGTACATTTCTTTTTGTTCACCTACTTCTAAACAGTGGATGTTCTCCAGAAGCTGGGGGAAGGTCTGCAGCTGCTCCACAGGGAAGGTATCACCATGGCCAATGAGATCAATAGGGCTGGTCCTTTGGCTCTCAGGTGAACTGCTGGAGTGGGCACTGGACACAGGCAAGACCAACTTGGTATGCCACTTCTGTAGAGAAAACAGCAAGACACCAGAAGTAAACCTCCCACAGCTACACTGCCAAGACTTGTGCCCGCTCTACTTTGCAGGACAGGACAGGACATAGGGATGGATCCAGTGGAAGAGTTCATGGAAGGCACTGATGGAGTGCCTCTTTCCCTGCCTTCCCTAAGCAGCCCAAAAGTCCTGTTTGAGGACGGGGAGACGAGCAAAATGCGAAACAGGATGAGGTACTGCAGCAATGGGAGGGACTGGATGGGCCTTTGGCCTGATCCAACATTGGCATCTCTTACGTTCTTATGTTCTTAATCAGGGAAAACTGCCTCTGTCTTCTATCTGAGGCTTGCATCAGTGAACAAGGGAGAAAGGTGGCTTTAGCCTTGTTCCCCCCTTGTCACCGTAGCATCCCATCCTGTGGTACATTTTACTTGTGAGGCTCTCCCAGTTCTCAGGAGTTTCAGGACACATGGCAGGGTGTTTGGGGGAAGGCAGGGAAAGGTCTGCTCTGCTGGTTTCTATGAAGTCCCCATTCAACAGAACCTATTAGTGTCTCACTACAATCCCATTGCCGTACTTTCCCCCCTCCTTTTCTAAACTTGTATCACCATTGCTGAAACTTTTAAAATACTTCTTAGAGTTTTGTAATGCGTATTCCCTGGCAGACGGTTTGTGAAGTGTGTGTGCGTATCTAGCCATCTATCTGCTAAGCAGCTACGGATTTGATTAGTGATGGGATAAAAGATCCCATGTAAGCTTCTCTGAGCTTTTGCCAAAAGAAAAGGATATAAGGAGGTTTTGACAAGTTTACTACCTGTCAGGATGTGTTTCCAACACTGATTTCTCCAAAGTTCCCCCATCTATCGAAGAAGTTTTAGGATGCACTCAGCATATTCCAAGGCATCAGTTGTAATGGGCCTCACTATCACCTACATGACAGGAAGTGCCACTCAAATGTCCTTGGGCACCTGTTGCCCTGAACTGCACTAAGCAGCCTTGGATAACTGTCCAAGGAATTCCAGGGTCTCCTGGAACACTCTGAAAATATGACAAATAAGAATTCCTCCATCCATGGCAACTGTGCCGTTTTCCTAATTTGAGAGCAAGCTTCTCATCTCTTTTGCATTCAGTTTTTTACTTGTTACATTTATCTTGATCATGCAGATCTGATGCATCCAGGTAGATGCACACCTTCTTCACACACTGGTAAATAGACTGGAGATGTGCAAAAACCAGAAGGGACAGAACACTAAAACACTTGAGACAGAAATCCATTTAGCAAATTAAAACATGCAAAACCATAGTTAGAGACCTCCATCAGTGGATGAACTTTAAAAACAGAGGCATATGCTGATCTAAAGAAAATCCTGCCAGAAAGAGATAGGTGAGGATGCAACTACCATTACTGGTGCTAAAACATAAGATGGTAAATAGTTTTAATAGGCAGCACTGGAAAGCGCGCAGACTGGACATAGTTTCTTGGTTTGTTCCTGATATTGACTGTAAACAGAACATAAAGATTGGCAGATACACCCATAATCCAACAGATGGACTCAAGCAGTCACCAGGAACTCACCCTCTTCCGGGACTGGGGGCAAGTTGTATCTATTAGATTTGGCTGGGATGTAAGCGGTGTCCCGTAGAGTCGCCGTTTTATGTTGCTGATGGCCATTTTCCACAAGTTCTCTGAGTTCTTGAACTGTACCTAAGAAAACAAAAAGCAACGGAGGTACTTTACCCAAGAGGCAACTCCGCATCACTCAGCAGCCTTTTCCTATCGTAACAGCAAGAGCCACCAATGGACCCAGTGAGTGGATCAACAGAGCTTCCCACACAGGGCTTGCAACAATCAAGATCTGCCATCCTTCTCCAAGAATGCACAGCAGAAAGGTGTGAGGAACAGTTTACCCACTCCAGTGTCTCTATTATGCACAACAAGCAGATTCCTGGATTCACATCCAGCAGGTGTGGAAGAACATCTGATGCTTCTCTAATCTATCCATGCAGCATCACTGCTATCACCGCACTTTTTTGCCCAGCAGTAAGGCCACAGCTGTTAACTAAAATATGCATTAAAAGGCTCACACGAGAGAAGTTTGCACGCTTGCCCCTTTCAAATACCCCCATCTCCTTAAATTGGAAGTCCATGGGAACATTGCCAATCTGTATGTGTGCCAGTTTAGTATAGGGAACAATAAGCATTGGTGAACATTGATGCCTGCCATTTGATTTTAATGGCTTTATTTTGACCTGGACACATCTTCCTGGTAGGACCCCAACTAGTCAACTCTGTAGATGCCTGGAGTTGGTTTTGCTTTCTACTTCTCAACTACACCACCCAGTCTCTTTCTAAGGATTCCTGTCTGCATTTCAGTTTGTCCAACTTTTTAGAAAACCTCTTAGATTTTCCTCAACCTATAGCTACAGTTCCCTGGACTGCAAGGAGATCAAATCAGTCAACCCTAAAAGAAATCAACCCTGACTGTTCCCTGGAAGACCAGATACTGACGCTCAGATACTTTGGCCACCAAATGAGAAGGGAACGTTCACTGGAAAAGACGCTGATGCTGGGAAAGACTGAAGGTAAAAGAAGAAGGGGACAGCAAAGAATGAGATGGTTAGACAGTGTTATATCGATGCAACGAACATGAAGTTGAGCAAACTCCAGAGGACAACAGAGAACAGAAGGGCCTGGCACGATGTGGTCCATGGGGTTGTGAAGAGTCAGACTCAACTGTGCAACTGAACAACAACAACAACATAGCTATAGAAAGCACTGCCTGAATTTACTCACTTGGTGCACTTAACAGTTCCTTCAGAAGAGAGGAATGACAAACTTTAAATTCTTCAGAGGCCAAAAAGGAGGTATTAGTACTCAGATGCAAAAATGTTTGTATTGTATTTTGCAATCTGAAGTCTAGTCAGTATATAGAGCAGCATGGAACATTTGCAAACACTTGCCCAGCATAGACCAAGCAACTCTCAAACTAACATAATATGTTCAAAAATAAAGAGCCAATCATCCACACCTTCCTGAGGCTAATTCATACATGCAGTTTTATAATCATGTTTTTAGGTAGAATTTGCAATGATTAGATGACAATGTTGATTTTTTTTAACCGATCATTAATTTACAATACGCACAATGTCATAGGAACACAGCTACAAGCACCTCAGATCTACTCCGCACATTTCTTCCCACAGAAACAAAGAGAATTTAGCCACTGCTGAACTCTAACACAAGTTCTCTCACAGAGAAAGCAGATCAGAAACCTCATCCCCAGGCATCCTATTCCTCACCTTTGTGTTTGTGGGCAAAGTTACAGAGACCATCTCAGGACAGAAGTTCTTGTACAGTGACAGCAGAGCCTGCAGAGGAGGTTCTGCTCCCTGGTTAGAAACAGGAGAAGAAACAGATGTTGTAACCCTGGTATGTCAAAACATAACACTCAAAAGAACTTCCTGAATCCCACTTCATTTGGACTGCAAATCTCTCCAGGTAGGACCCCCCAGTGACCCCTTCAGAAGGAAACAACAGTATAGAGGTGTGTGTGAGTGAGTGTGATAGAGAAAGAAGCAGAACAGATGAAAACTTGAGATGCATCTCAACTCAGCTCTTGCCACATCTCAGGTGAATTCAGCCGCTAGACAGCAGCAAGCCTGAGTTTTATGCTAAACAAAACTGAATGGTAACACAGGTGGATCAAGACATATTAAAGGAATCTCATTTCAAGATGAGCTTCAAGTGACTCACAAACTTGGTCTGCAGGTCTAGGATTCTTCTCACACGAAAAGGCTTCACTAGGGGGAGAAAAAACCCTCAGTGACATTCTGCAAGCAGACTAGGAAGTAAAGCAGCAGATCAAACACAGGGATAACATACAGAAACAGGAAGAGCCATGTTCTTTTGCCCTTTGTGTCAAGCTGAATAGCAAAACACTCCTCAAAATTCACCTCTCCCAAGAAGCCCAACCTCTTATTTATAAAATATCTATAATGCCTCTCCAGACCTGCTAGAGGCAGCTCACAACAATAAAACAAAACCAAGCAGACAATAAAAACAAAACAATAATACCAATAAAAACATAACAATACATATGATTTTTAAAAGAAATACCAATAAAAAGCTAGAGCATAACAACACATAACAGAGCAACCTAAATGATGCTGATAAAATGGTTCTCAGGCTAGAAGCAGACCATAAAACAGCTCCTGTCCTGACCCATGTACCATTCCCACTCTTCTATATGGTGGGGGAACAGAAACTGGAAGATGCACTAGGCCAATAGGCAGTGGGGGAAAGCAGGAGCCCCAATATGCCTGTGCTTTGTGGAACAAATACATTTGACAGCGCTACACAGATAAGGGTCAAATGCACTGATTCTGGCCAACTGAATGGATTTTTGCAGGTACTTCAAGTCAATCAAATGGGTCCATAGAAAACTGCTAGCTTCATCAAATGATTAGTTCGTTTGACAGAAAGCTGCTATAAAGAAATCCAAGAAAAAAGAACTTCATCCCTTTCATAAGCACATAATGCAACATGTGAATCCAGTTAAGATTTCTTACCATTCTTTTTTCTGGTCAGCAAATATAGCACATGACAAGCAAAGGGAAACTGCAAAAACACAATTCAAATAATTAGTTTGGCATATGTGGCATCTCCCACCCCAAACTACAGATATATATACTTTAACTCAGCACTTGAACTGTTTTTTTCTTTAAACTGAAATATTAACAGACGGGCAAATACATATCCTGCAAAGATTTTGCAGGCAATTGAAAAATACATGGTCAGATTTCATCCTTATAACTCCAGAACATTATTTAAAAAAAGAATCCACTGCTCAAGAAACATATTTGTTAAAGGATTATTACAACATAAACATTGTGTATAATATGCTAGCCTAACTAAATTATCTTCCACACTTTGTACATCTACGCTGAGACAACGAGAAATTATTTTTCCCATAAGCAATATGTATGCCTGCCTGCCACAATTCATAAATTCAGCACCATTTTCAAAGGCCATATCCTGAATCAAATTCACAAGGCAGCATAATAAATTTGCCTTTGGGTGATGGGAGTCGATTTCATATCCTATAATTCAGTGTATTCATTTTAATACTAAACTTCTGGATGTCAACTTTGCATATATTGATTGGAATCTTACATATAAATGATAGTTTATACAAATACATAAGCAACTCTTCTTAGGATATATTACTATCCAATCCTCATTTAACTTTGATCTTGGCACTAGGCTCTTAGTGAAAAATCCTTCTGGATCTATCAGCAGCCTTTGATACAGTTCACCATTTGGTCCACCTTGCCTCCCTGGGGGTAAAGGGCACTGCCCTTAGTTGGTTCTCCTCGTTCTTCCAGGGCCGCTTTCAGAGGGTTGCTATTGGGGAGGAAAGATCTTCCTGGTGAGACCTGAATTGTGGGATCCAAGTTCAATCCTCTCCCCGATGTTATTTAACATATATATGCACCCTCTTGTTGAGATCTTCAGGAGGTTTGGTGCCATCAGTATGCTGATGACACTCAGCTCTTCCTCCTGCTGGATAAGCAGCCGGCGGCAGAGCTCTCAGCACGATCCCAATGCCTGGATGCGGTAGTCCAATTGCTAAGGGGCAGCTGGCTGAAGCTGAATCCATCCAAGATGGAGGTCACATGGCTGGGAAACACTGAGATGCTAGTTGAAGGGTCACTCCCAAGATTTGATGGTGTCCAGATGACAGGTATAGACTCTGTAAACAGCCTTGGGTGTGGCTGGATTCTGCACTATCATTGGATAAACAAGTGTCCATAGTAGCATGGTCAGCGTTTTTTCATCTACGTCAGGCTTGCCAGCTGGCTCCTTATTTGTTTTGTGTCAGACCTTGCCACATTGATCCATGCAATGGTAATCTCCAGATTGGACTACTGCAATTCACTCTACGCTACCCTTGAAAATGCTTCGGAGATTGCAGGTGGTCGAGAATGCAGCTGCCAGGTTGCTGACTGGAACATCACAGTCAGCTTATATTACTCCAATTCTGCAGCAGCTGCACTGGCTACCAATTACTCCCCGGATCCAATTCAAGGAATTGGTGCTAACATTTAAACGCCCTTAATGGTCTGGGACCTTCATACCTACGAGACTGCCTCTTCTGTTACAACCCCCCGTGCTCCCTTCAGTCATCCTCTAGGGGCCACTTGCAAGTGTCTGGCCTCAGGATGGCTTAGTTAGCTGTCACCAGGGGAAGGGCCTTCTAAATGGAGGCCCCTACCCCGTGGAATGCACTCTCGGATGACTTCCATGCCCTGCTGGAGGGCATGCAAGGCTGAATTGTTTAGATGGGCCTTTGGAGGGTAACCGCCGATGTTTGGGCTGTTTTTATTACTGGTATGGTGATAGCCACAGATTTTAATAGTTTAATATTTTATTGTTAATATTTTATATTTGTTTTTATGTTGTTTTTACTTTAGTGGTTTTAATATTGTAAGTTGCTGTGAGACCCTTTGGGTGAATGATGACTAAAAGATCTAATAAAGAAATATATAAATGCAATGTGTTTGGAACAATAGCCCTCTTCAGATAACACTTATGGGAAACAGTAGTGCAGAACACTTCTCATAGAACAGCAGAGGACTGGAGCTATTTAAGGTCATCAAGAGGAATTAAATACTATACCACTTATCAAAGTGCAGAAGTTAGGTCTTTCAAAATCACATACTATCCACTTGTATCTTACCAGTTTCTCAACTTGTAGGAAGCCAAAGAAGAATCCGTAGAGGGCATTCACCTGCTCCTTTTGATCAATGAAGTCAAACATCGCAATTAGCCATTTTAAAAAGATCACCTATGGGGAGGAGAAAAAGAAGAGCAGAGACAGTGCAATAAACCAGTTACAGATCATGCTGAAAGAATAGCCTGAGCTGAAATGTAAATATATGGCCTAGTATATGTCTGGCTGAGCAGCTCAGAGGCTATCCACAGTATCCCTGTTAAGAGACAAGATATCACTGACATGTTACCTGGGTAGTACGAGAACACTTGCCAACACAAAGCCAAGACACAGCTGAAATGACAGAATCCTCCGTTATCACTGATGTAGGAACCAAGTTCTTCAACAGTCGCGTGCTTACCACTTCAGCTGGAAGACATGAACACATGATGCTTAAAGCTCCAGAAACCCTCATTATTGCTCACCTAGCACAAGCTAGAAAGGGGTCAGGTCCTTGTTAAGGGACTTGTCAAGGCAATGTTCAGGCACTTTTCAATGCCAGAAGGTGGGAGAAAGATAAGACCAACAAATTATTATTTACCAAACTTGCCACTCAGTGCTATATTCAGCAAGATGTCAAGTTCTTCTGGTGCCAAGCCTTTCTCTTGGGCAATCTTTTCCACAGTCACTAAGTGTTTCTGCAGAACTTCATTTTTTTGAGAAGTGCGATCTTTAGCTAGAAAGAAGTCAAAATATGTAGGGATTAAAATACACTTTAATAACCATCTTCATGAACAGTCTCTCAGGGCACATGCATGATGGCCCATTTTACCTGCATTCTTCCAGTATTTTCAGTGCTTTACCTGCAGCTTCTGGTATCAAAATACCTCCCCCCACAAAGCCAGTCAGTCCCAGGGTTCCATGGCATCTGTAGAATTCCCCATTTAAATAATCTTTTGTGCCTTATTATTTGAATCAGACCAGTAGGCATGACTGTTTCTTTGGCAAACTTCTTGTAATCTGTACACTCTCATTTCATAGTACTTTAAAGACATGATTGCCCATTACCTTGCTCTGTTTTGGAGGTGCTATTGGATTTAACAGTTTTCGTATTTGTAATGGGGTATAATACACAGCTAGAAGATATTGGACCAAGGCTGCTTTGTAAGCAGCGCTGCCTGCCTGACTACTCTGTCTGTGCTATTTATATATTTGTAAACACTTCATCATCATAAAAGGAACTATCTCCTCTAATAAGACCATAAAAAGATAAAAGGGAATGCAAAGGTTCTCCAGACAGATCATCATGGCACACAAAAACACCATATAAAAAGATATTTTGGAGTAGACAGCTTATTTCCTGGGCAAGGGAATCTCAGTGGATTAGACCTGATTGCTAGTGTGCCACAGAAAATCTAAAAGATGTACAACAGCATATGGACCATCAACTGGATAAAACATGTATAAGCAGAAAAGAACTGGCAAAGGATTGTGCCAAAAAGCAACCTTTCAACTTGGTTTGAAAACTCAGCCATATATTCAGCATCTGCAAAACCCTCCTCAGTAAAACTAGCAGGAAATGCCAGGCAGAAGGGACTATATTGCAATGGCTTCTGAGAGGAGGATCTGATGTGTGAATTTTCCATGAGATTCAGGCCAACCAGTGTGTTTGGCCCCCATTGCAATGTTGCACAGCACTTTCTATTATGTACTTAAAACATTTTTATTCCGCCTTTCCACTCAATCAGAATTTAAAAGTTGGCAAACAGAAAAACTTTAAAGCAATTAAATACAGTTAAAACCATAAAATTCAATTAAAAACAAATAAACGAACAACACTAGAAGGACAGCCAATAACCGTTATTGGGGATATGCCAGATGAAACAAAAAACTCTTCACCTGCTGGTGAAAGACACTGATAGAGAGAGAGATGGACGAATCTCCCTGGAAGGGAGTTCCAAAGTTTTGGTCCCTAGAACTGAGGCCCTTTCTCAGTTTGTCATCTGTCTAGCTTCTTAAGGTATATTTGTCTCAGGCCAGACAGGCCCTTAAAAGTCAATACCAGCACCTTGAATAGACCCTGGAAGCAAACTGGAAGCCAGTATAGGTGGAACAAGACTGGAGTGATATGGTCCCTATGACCCACTCAACACTCTGGCTGCAGCATTCTGTACCAGCTGAAGCTTCCAGACAGGCAGCTCCACATACAGCTGATTGCAGGGATCTAATCTAAATGTTACCAGAGCATGCACCTGAGTGGCAAGATCTTTTCTGCCCATGAAGGGTTGCAGCTGACTCACCAGCTGAAGAGCACCCCTGGCCACTACTGCCACCTGCTTATCCAACAGGAGGCTCTTGTCCAGTAGCAGCCCCAAGGTACAATACAGGTGATTGCAGGGATCTAATCTAAATGTTACCAGAGCATGCACCTGAGTGGCAAGATCTTTTCTGCCTATGAAGGGTTGCAGCTGACTCACCAGCTGAAGAGCACCCCTGGCCACTACTGCCACCTGCTTATCCAACAGGAGGCTCTTGTCCAGTAGCAGCCCAAAGGTACAAACCTGCTCCTTAAGAGGGAATACAATCCCATCTGGAACAGAAGATAGCCCGTTTCCTGAGTGAATGGTAGCATTTCACTTATATGGGAGGAAGCAAAAAGGCACACTTAGAGATACCACTGAAGTGGGGGGTCCATGTGTGCTCATAGTAACTCATATGCCTTAAGTGACAAACTAGTTTTGCCTCTTTTCAGCTGTATCCCAGATGACAATCTGTTAACTGAGTCCCTTAAAGTCAGTGAATGCCATTCAGGAAGCAGCCCCTGTCTGCACAACCCTGTCCTAAGTTTTGTCCTCGGTCTTGCCAAAGAATATAGGAACATTTTGAAGTTATTTTGAATAGCGATGCAGACAGAGAAATTATTGTTAGTGTCTTTGGTAAGGTAAGAGGGTGTATGTTAACAAAATCTGCCAATGACCCTAAATTCAGAGGTATTGTTAATAAATAAGAACAGTCCTTAAAAGAAGGAAACAGAGAGAGAAGGGAATGAATTCAGCGGAATTCAGCGGAGCAAACAAAACTTAATACCCTAGTCAAATTTGAGTCATGTTTAAGGAAGGTACTTGATTAACTGAGGCAACTCATGGATGTACACTGAAAAACAGTCAAAAGGAACGGAGGAATATATTTTAATAATGTAAAACAATAAGATAATACCACCTAGCATATTTACGAACACATCAAATTTATATCCATTATAGCTCTTACTTATAAACAGGGGTCCCCTTAGCTTGTTTAGGGCATGAGTGCTTTACCCCATTTCTGGTCTTACCTTTCTTTAAATAGGTCAGTGCTTCCTCAAGAGGATCTTGCCTGTGATCAAAATCATCACTGGCAGTTTGCTGCTCATCCCCGGTAGGTTTCTGCCCATTTTTGCAACCAGTTGTCTGCAAGACACTTGCTTTCCATGCAGAAAGATCTGTTTGTTTCTGACAGCTATGTGTCAAAGCTTGCTTTGGAGTCTTGGCAGTTACGCCTCTCTTCATTCCGTCTGATTCCAAACAAAGGGCAGCAAGTCCAATTATTCTCATAAGCCTGTATAACCCTTCTCGCCAATAAATCAAGGACTAAATCCCAAAAGGGCAGCAAAAGGCATCTGTAGGAAAAAAATACATTTTTTCAGCATTTCAACAAACCCAGTGACCTAGCAATACCTCAGTGCAGAACTCAAAAGACAATAACAGAGTCACAACGAGGCTAAAAGAGACGGATTCAGCACTGAGAAATCCAGGTTTAAATCTCTGCTTGCCATGACACTCACCAAGTGGCCTTGGACCAGTCTTCTCTCTCAGCCGAACCTAATCTGCAGGGCTGCTGCAAGGATGAAAGGAGAAGGAAAGAATTACAGGTAGCACCCTGAGTGCCACAGAATGCCCGATTTTTTAAAAAAAATGTAATGGGGCAACAACATCATATTGAATTATGTTATAACTGTAACTGCATTTTTAATTACTTCGATGCTTTAATAGTTTTTATGTTCACTGCCTTGTGGGCCCTGAACGGGTGGGAAAGATGAAAATGTTTTAAATGAATAAATGTAAGGAAATGTCCCACAGGAAAGTAAAAACTCCCCCCCACACACGTGATGGGTGGAGAAGGCGCTATTTGTCTACCCAGAAGAAAAGTTCCCTATGCAAGTTACCTCTGTACAAGAAGGCCCCCAGGAGATTGGTGACCTCCTCAGGAGTTCGGGCCACCAGCTCCTCGGGCTGGGCTTTTGCTTTCCCTCACGTCAAACTTCGCCTTGGGGCGACCCCCCTGACCCCACAACCCCCTTCTTCCCCTTCAACCCAGGCTGCGTTTCGCCCCTCCCATGACCATTATCGAAAATATTTAAAAACCTCCCAGCAACCCTCGGCTCCCACAGCCAGCAAGAACAACAAAAATAATGTAAAAAGTTACAACTATTGCCAGACCTACCTTCTCTCGCTACCATAACAATCCTCCTCAAGGCCTCCTAACCGCTCCCGAGTTCAAAATTTCCCGCGCGCAAGCGCAGAAGACAAATCAGTCGCCAAAACAGGGCGGAAGAACCCTCTGAAGTCTTGATTGGCTGGATCCTGACGGTCTACAACCACGGTTGCCTCGAGGGTCACTGGTTCAGAATACGCATGCGCAGAAATGCGAATAGGAGAAAATTCGAGGGGGTGGATAGTTGAGAGAGGGGTCGAACTTACTTTCCGTCATAGCATCAGTCATCAAAAAGCAAAATGTTAATATTATTGTATGCACTGTAGGTTTTATTCAAGGTATGAGCTTTTGTATGCACGCACACTTTTTCAAATACTTTCAAATGCAATACATTTCTTACATCAAGACGGGTCGCCGTGTTAGTCTGTAGCGGTAGAAAAGAGCAAGGGTCCAGTAGCACCTTAAAGACTAACAAAATTTGCGCCAGCTGATTCTGTATCTAAAGAGGTGAGCAGTCAGTGACTCAGGAAAGCTCATCCCCTGCCACATATTTTGTTGTTCTGAAGCAGCAAAACAAAGTTTGGGTCCAGTGGCACCTTTAAGACAAGTTGAATTCAAGGTATAAGCTTTCGTGTGCAGTGCACGCACACTTCTTCACATACATGACTGAAGAAGTGTGCCTGCACACGAAAGCTTATAACTTGAATTCAACTTTGTTGGTCTTAAGGGTGCCACTGGACCCAAACTTTGTCCTACGTATGTTGTTAAGTCTTGAAGGTGCTACTGGACTCTTGCTCTTTTCGACTGCATAGGTTCATGTATCTCAGCACTCCACCACCGTGATTAGCGCGCCCTCCTATCCTAGCCGTTCGCACAACCGGAGGTCCCCGAGCGTTGGAGCGGGCGTGTGCGTGCTTCGGGCGGAGCAGGGTGTGCAGCCCGAGGAGGATCCGTTGCTTGGGGCAAGTACCGGTTTCTGTCGGTCTCTTTCTCTCACTGCCGCAGACATTCAGAGCTACACGTTCGAGCAGCAGCTGAGCCACACAAACCAGTTAAGCAGCCGAGTCCTGTTTGTTTCTGCTGTGCAGAGGCACGTTTTAGGGACCCTTATTTACAAGTATGACTGGCCTTGCAGCCGTAGAGCCCAATTCGCTGCCACTTTACTCCCCAGCAATGCTCCCTCTAAGCTGAGGAGTCTTGTGAGCAAAAATTCTACTTTGTGAGCTACTGGCATTAAAGTTGTGAGCCAGCGATTTGGCTACTGCATACATTAGTTTGCCCTGGAGCCATCCTTCCTGAACTAAGACAAATATGTGAGCCGGAGGCTAAAGAATGGTGAGCTAGCTCACACTAACTCAGCTTAGAAGGAACACTGCTCCCGAGTAAATTCCCATGACTTTCCAAGTGTTCTGAGTTCCTGTGGGAGCCCCCTGTGAGTATAAATGTGCCTTGGCTTCTCTGTCATTCTGCCATTCAGAAGTGAGCCCAAAGTTCTGCCGCTGCTTGGGTTAAACTCAAGGGTTCAATATTGGCCTGTGTCTTTTTGCCTCTGGCTGGATCACAGTTCTTCGTTGCCACCAATGCTCTGTAGCTGAGTTCATTCTTTGCCTCCTCCTGTTCCCCTCTTCTCTCACACTGCAGTCTGCTGCTTGGTGAACTGGGAGACAGATAGAAGTCCTTAATGAACGGCCTGAAGTCTGTTGCTTTTGATTGCCTGCTTGCCAGGAAAGGGACTTGATAGTGTTGTCAGATATGCTAATGCTAACAAGGTAAATATTGGCTGAACTGGAGCTGGGAGGGAGGTGGCCACTGAACTGACATTTTGCATGGGTGAAAATAAGCAACGTTTGAAGCGACACCAATCTCTCCCTATATTCTGATAGAAGGGCTCTCTGTTGCACTGGAACTTGGGTTCAAAGACTTGAAAAGCTGCATTCTTGCTAAGACTTGCTGGTTAAGTTTCTATAAAAGGTAAAGGTTCCCTTGCTTGAAAGCCAGTCGAATCCGACTCTAGGGTTGCGGTGCTCATCTCCGTTTCAAAGCCGAAGAGCCAGCGCTGTCCGAAGATGTTTCCGTGGTTATGTGGCCGGCATGACTAAACACCAAGGCGCACGGAACACTGTTACCTTCCCACTGAAGTGGTACCTATTTATCTACTTGCAATTTCTTGCTTTTGAACTGCTAGGTTGGCAGGAGCTGGAACTAGAGACGGGAGCTCACTCCATCATATGGCACCCGGGTCTCGAACTGCTGAACTACTGACCTTTCACAGCCTGCAGTTCAGCGTCTTAACCACTTGAGCCACCGCAGCTCCTGCAGCTCCTAAGTTTCTATAGTTATGCATAATTATCCTTGAACCTAGATTTGGCTAGTGTTAGAGGGCCTTTTAGCAATTTGTGAAGCATTTTTTAAAAATGTGCATCTCTGGCTTGCATATTGGGTTCTCCTTTGGCAACAGTTCACCAACTTCTATATTGTCAGAAAATGGACAGGTTCATAACTAAAAGTGGACACCAACAATTGCTAGATTTCAAGTGCAGAGCAGCAGTGGACATGCTCTTTGAGGAGCTTTTGGGGAAAACATATGAAATATGTGAACAGAACAACATACCGTAGCTGTTGATATAGCTGAAAGGGGAAGTAAAAGAACAAGGAAGGAGAAACATTTTAAGGATTTCATTACTGAAGGAAGATTTGTAAAATCAAACAGGTCTTTTTTTACTGTCTGTACTGGTTCCTTTAGTTACTTTTGTAGCAGCACAAGTGGTTTGCAGTTACTGTGACTCTGGTTGGAGTGAGAACCCGTTGTCTGTACATGTACTGAGTTCCCTTCAGTACACTGGACAGATCCTCTAGCATGAGTACATTGGAGCAGTTCATCTAGCACTTCTGGTCTCCCTTGCTTGAAAGCCAGTCGAGTCCGACTCTAGGGTTGCGGTGCTCATCCCCGTTTCAAAGCCGAAGAGCCAGCGCTGTCCGAAGACGTTTCCGTGGTCATGTGGCCGGCGTGACTAAACACCAAGGCGCATGAGAGAACTGTGCAATTCAGAACTTGTTCTAATGTCCAGGCCTTGTACCTTAATGGAACTCTTTCTGACAAGGAGTTCTTGCAGGATGAAGACATGAGGTTCCCTTATACTAAATCAAACCATTGGTTCATCAAGGCCAGTATTGTCTACTCAGTCTGGCAGCCGCTCTCCAAGGTCTCAGGCAGTGATCTTTCACATCTGGTCCTTTTAATTGGAGATACCGGGGATTGAACCTGGGACTGGGGATTGAACCTGGGACCTTCTGCATGCCAAGCAGATGCTCTAACATTGAGCCATGGCCCCTCCCCAAATATTGGCTCAGGAACCTCTGTATGTTGAAGAGAACTGTTCATAGAAGGCCATGGATAAACTAAGAGTATCCCACAATGCACCCCAGCCGTCTGGTTTCAGTTGAGACAGCCCTGTTTTCCAGGGCTCTACTCTTTAGAAAACCCACCCTCTACAATCCCATTTAACTGCAAACTCTGGAGCACAACGGAAGACGGGGAGGGCCTGGCGTGAGGTCCCATGGGGTCACAAAGAGTCAGACTTGACTGTGCAACTGAACAACAACAAGGAACCTGGGTAAGCTTCAGCAAAATATGAGTTCTCTGGAAATGTTTGAAAACCTCTGGACTAGATCTGAAGGCTGAAGTCCTTGTAATAGGAGTTTGGGGCATACAATAAGCTTCATTTTCAGTAGCTGATTGAAGACTTTTTTTAAAAAAAGGCTTCAGTGCATAAATGTGAAATACAGCAAGGAGCCATTTTGAATACACTTGTATCACTCATCAGAGAACTAGGACTGGAAGCCACTCCCTATCAAGTGTACACAGTAAAGCAGTGAGCTCGGTTTGCTGTGTAATGGCTGAAATGGCCCTTACATACAGTGCCAATGAAACAGCAGCAGTTCTACTTTTCTGTCTCACAGTGCAGCCCTAAGCAGAGCTATACTCTCTCTTTAGGACTGCACTGTTCGTCTCATTCAGTCTTTTCTGATTCCCTTTGGAACTATGCTGTGGGCTCATAAGATCCTCATGTACAGAGATCATGTGTGATGGGAGCTGTAGCACAGAGGCAGATTGGGTAGGATTAAATGAAAAAAGTGGCAGGATCCAACCCATTGTGTATAGAAACTTGTACTTTTCCTTTCCAGAAGTGAAAGAAATGGTCTCGAATATTCTTGTCCATGTGACCTTGGGAGGTTTGCTAGTTCACAGCTCCGGGGAAATTACTATTGTTCATAGAGCCTCTTTTACACTTTTGACTGGCAGACTTAAGCATTTGGAAGAAAATTCATACCAACAGAATGCTTCATTATGCTCCAGAAGTTTTCCAGTCCACTATGTTTGCCTTTATTTAGAGACTTGTCTTTGGGCCTTAGCCAGTTATTAACAATAACATCTGGATATGGATAATATCATAACCAGCATTCTATGGCTTAAGGGACCAAACTATGGTTTGGTGCTATGTGAACAAACCCCTGTTCTGTCAGGCCCCCCCCCCCTTCTCCTCACCTTGTGTGCTCCAAGTCTACCTTGAGTCTCCTTCAGAAACAAAGCAAATAAGTAACTAGTTAGTGGACATATTTTAGTGCAAGTCCTAGCTGCCTGTTCTATCTGAACTGGCAAACTGGCAAAACAGAATTGCAAACCAAAACACGGTTTGGAATCCCAGTATGGAGGGAGAACATAGATCCTACTGTGCCAGCTCAGATATACTGACAAACTAGAGAGCCAGCTTAAAGGAGCTGGGAAACCCAGGTTCAGATCCCCACTCTCCCCTGGGAACTTGCTAGGAGACCTCCGGCCAGTCACACATTCTCAGCCTAACCTGCCTCACAGGATGGTGGTTGTGAGGTAGTAGGCCCCTTTGGGTTCCGATTGGGGAGAAAGGTAAAGGTAAAGGTTTCCCTTGCTCGAAAGCCAGTCGAATCCGACTCTAGGGATGCAGTACTCATCTCCATTCCCAAGCTGAAGAGCCAGCGCTGTCCAAAGACGTTTCCATGGTCATGTGGCCGGCGTGACTAGATGCCGAGGTGCACGGAACGCTGTCACTTTCCCACCAAAGTGGTACCTATTTATCTACTTGCAATTTCTTGCTTTTGAACTGCTAGGTTGGCAGGAGCTGGGACCAGAGACGGGAGCTCACGCCATCATGCGGCACACTCGGGTCTCGAACTGCTGAACTACCGACCTTCCAGTCTGCAGTTCAGCATCTGAACCACTTGAGCCACCGCATGGCATGGTATAAATAAACAAGTTTGTGCTCAGACGAATAATTGACTGTGTGCACCAGAATGCTTCACAGATATGACCAGAGGTCATTTCGGGGGGATCGCAGGGGATCGCAGTTCCCCCGGGTGAGGTACGGGGAGGGGGGGCACATGACGAAGCCCCGCCCCCTGCTTCCGGCCGCCCCGCTTC
>NW_015176494.1:167467-214926 GCF_001447785.1 Gekko japonicus | reverse complement strand
GGTGATGTCAGGGGGTGTGGCATATGCTAATGAGTTATGCTAATGAGTCCCCCTAGCTCTTTTTCTACGAAACGACCCCTGGATACGACCCGCACTGGGACTCATACAAAACCCAAGGAAGCTTTTCCTCCAAATTTCAAAAAGTTTATTGTCATAAATTAAAAAAAGGGGGAGGAAGGGAGGATGTCAACCAGACAATACCAAGAAAGGCAACACACTGAAAAACCAAAAACACATTTCTCCCCGGATGACCGTTTCCCCCTCTCCTTCTGTTCCCCCTTCCAAGTGCAGCACTAACAGAACCGAAGCAGCTTCTGAACAGGGACTCCATTCCGTTTGAGCTCGTCAGATTGACAAGCGCAGTGGGCAAAGGAGGTGGCCTTTCACTCCAAGCCCTCACCCACCCCAGCCACGGCAACCTGTTGCTCTTTCAAGTCTGAGCAACTGCATAGTGGGAAAAAACATATTTATTTCTAGGCAGGCAATGAGCGGTCTCTGATCTTTTTGGCAGCAGCACAGACAGATGTTTGGCCTTGAAGGATACAAGCTGTTGCAGAGGCAGGTCAGCTTAAGCAATTCAGCCATGGCTCATAGTGAAGCAGGACAAAAAGTTCATTTCAGGTGGGGGGGGGGGGGGTCTGTCCCTCCAGTGCTAGATGCTTGGCAGAGAGGGGAGAGGATCAGAGACGTGTGCAGATCACAGGATCTAGGCCTCCTGTGCTCCTTTTTGCCCTTGAAGGATACAAGCTGTTGCAGAGGCAGGTCAGCTTAAGCAATTCAGCCATCTGTTTCATACACACACTCATACACACACACACACAGTCACTCACTCAACACAAGAAACGCTTATTCATCTGGAAAGTTTAACCATGTCTACGTGTGTAGGGGGGGGTACAGGAGAGAGCAGCTCAAGAGGGTTGGTGTGCAGAAGCCAAGTTCTTGGTTAGCCTGCAAACTAAGCCCCACCCCCCATGCTCCAATTTGCAACCCTTGACAAAAACCAAAAGAAAAAGAAACTCCGATCTTTAAGTAGGTGTTTGGGAAAGAGAGAGAGAGAGAGAGCTGCTGGGAGGGTCCGTGTCCCTCATAGGCCCCTCACTAGGACACCTTGATCTTGCCCTTCTCCGGAGCCTCCTCTGCAAGAAGTGGCTGCTCCTCGCCATTCACCGACAGGGTCCTCTTCTCGGGCAGTGGCTCCTCCGGCTGACGGGCGATCAGCAGGCGGCAGGTCAGGAGGATCCCAAAGACCAGGGCGTGGGCATAGCGTTTCAGTGGGTCGCCCACCAGCTGGTGGAAGAAGAGCACAGCCAGGACCAGCAGCAGCAGCACAAAGTTGGCCACGTCCTTGGGGCGCCCAGGGACCAGCGTCATGACGATGCCACTGGCCACCTCCAGGGTGCCGATGCTCTTGCGCAGCATGATGGAGTTGACCCCCATCTTCTTCAGCATGGGCAGTGCGCGGACGTAGCTCTTGTAGGCTCGTTTCTGCAATGAAAACAGCAACGGGAGGGTGTTCAGTGCCGGTAGGCGTCTGAGTTCTAGCTCATTTCGCACTCGAGTGCCGCACGGCCTTGAAGGACGTGCTCGGCTGGAAGTCAGTTTTGCTCATAATGCAATTAAATCACCTGTGTGGAGAGGAGCCATCAGTAACTGAATCAGAGGTGATGCTCTCCCACCTTGGGTGCCATTTCTCATCATAAGGTTGAAAGGTCTGTCGCTATATAGGGACTTTCATCACAGGCTCAGCTGTTCCGCAGCAGTCAGCCCCATGGATGCATGAATGCTACCTTGTGCTGGCCTCTTCCACACAGCAATGGGGCTCTTGTTGCTTCTGTGAACGGAGAGGCATTTGCAGTGGCAACAGAGCATCCATGTGGTGGGTTTCCCAGCACGAAGCGCCCACAGGTCAGAAATGGGAGGGAACCACAAAAATTGCCACTTGATTCTAATTAATTAATTATATTGTCTGATTATGGTTTTATGGCTTTTATTGCTTTTAATCTGTACATCGCCTAGAGCCCCGCAGTCACAGGGATTAGACGATTTAAAAATATAATTAATTAAATAAAAATCTCTTTTGCCTGAGCCCGCAGTAGCTGCCATTTCACCTGCCACCAGAGCGCTTCCCCCCCAACTGCTAATTGACATACCACCAGGGGTCATTTCCTGCAGGAGTGCACAGGAGCGGAGCTCCGGCAGTAAAGAGCCCAGGGGGCGGGCACATGCAACAAGCCCCACCCCCTGCTCCCAGCAGCCCTGGGCCACGAGGAGCACGAGGATCTGCGCGTCCCCTCACTCATAGCTAGCAATCCAAAACAGTCCAATGGAGCCTGAGTGGTGGGTGTTGCCTTCTGACACACTTCTGGTGATGCCAGGGTATGTGGCATATGCAAATAAGTTATGCTAATGAGTTATGCTAATGAGCTCCTGCACCTCTTTTCCTACAAAATGACCGCTGCATACCACTATAGGTAAAGGTTTCCCTTGCTCGAAAGCCACTTGAATCCGACTCTAGGGATGTGGTGCTCATCTCCATTTCCAAGCCGAAGAGTCAGCACTGTCCAAAGACGTTTCTGTGGTATAGTGATATACTAATTGCCAACTAAGAACTTCCCCCAAGCCCTCCTGTTGCATGGGGGGGGTTTTGGCAACCACTGGGGGACTGGGGCATCGTAGTTGGTGGGACCAGGAAAGATCTGCATTTTCTCATCCACCCAGGCTTGACTGTAGTCTTTCCAAAAATATTGTCCAGTAAAGCAGATTATGAGAGATTGCAACAAACCCAGGGAAAAGTTGGAAGGTGCATGAACGCAGGCACATGCTTTGTGAAAGTAGGGGAAGAAATGCTTCACCTTAGCAGCCAAGGGAGACCAAAATGTGGGTTGCCAACAGGCTTGGAGAAAAATGTCCTGTCCCTTTAACAGTGGCTTAATGTATAGAAATGGGCAATCGAAGCTTTTCACAGCATGGGAGTAAATAGCATCACTTGGTAAATAACATCCCATTAAGCCTCTGTTAACAACCTAGCAGTTCGAAAGCATGAAATTGCAAGTAGATAAATAGGTACCACTTCGGTGGGAAGGTAACAGCGTTCCGTGCGCCTTGGTGTTTAGTCATGCCGGCCACATGACCACGGAAACGTCTTCGGACAGCGCTGGCTCTTCGGCTTTGAAACGGAGATGAGCACCGCAACCCTAGCGTCGGACTTGACTGGCTTTCGAGCAAGGGAACCTTTACCTTTAACAGGATAGGACTTTCTTTTCCTTCTTTGGTGACCATGCCAGAATCCTGGTATGGACGTGACCACTGAGTGGGACCCTTCGTCTATCAAGATCAGCCCTGTCTCCTCTGACGGGTAGGGAGTGTCTAAGGTCTCTCTCGGGTCCCTGACTATCTCACCCTTTTTTCAAAGTGGAGATGCCAGGGATTGAACCTGGGATCTTCTGGATGCAACGCAGATTCTCTTCCTCTGAGCTCCATCCCATCCCATCTTCTGAGTGCTAAAAGCACTGGTTGCTGAGCAGCTACTGAGAAGTATTCTGAATGTTTAGGGAAATATTTGCTACAGTTTTTAAAAACCCACTCTTCCGCTAAGGATCTCAGGGCAGCATGCATGGTGTCTCCTCATTTTGTCCTTGCAACAGCCTTGGAGGTAAGCTGGGCTATGTTGAGATCGTGACTGGCCCCAGGTCACCTACAGTTCCATCATAAGTAGAATCACATCCTTCTAAGTCCATTAAACCAATCGGCTTAGAAAGGTGTGACTCTGCCTCCGATGGTGTCTGACCTGGATAGCCTAAGCTAGCCCAATCTCGTCAGATTTTGGAAGCTGAGCAGCGATGGCCCTGGCTAGTATTTGGATGGGAGATCTCCAAGGAATACCAGGGCCATGACACGGAGGCAGGCAATGGCAAACCACCTCTGAAACGTTTCCTGCCTATAAGTCAGCTGGGATTTGATGGCATTTTCCACCACTACCACAATGGCATCACAGATGAACTTCATGGCTGAACAGGGGTATTAAACTTGTGTTATTCTTATTCTTGGATACACAGCTCTCATTCTATAAATACTAAATCTGCAATCTCCTGAAAGTACTTCTGAGCAAACAGACACAGGACTGAGTTGTACTCCTATTGGATTTATCCATCTATTTTCCATTTAGTGGTAGATACAACAGCACTTGCAGATCACTTGCAGGGCTCTTTAGCTTGGAGAAATGACTGAGGGGTGACATGATTGAAGTTTATAAGATTATGCATGGGATAGAGCAGGTAGAGAAAGAGGTACTTTTCTCCCTTTCTCACAGTACAAGAACTCGTGGGCACTCAATGAAATTGCTGAGCGGTCGGGTTAGAACAGATAAAAGCAAGTACTTCTTCACCCAAACAGTGATTAGCACATGGAATTCACTGCCACAGGAAGTGGTGGCAGCTACAAGCATGGACGGCTTCAAAAGGGAATTAGATAAGCATATGGAGCAGAGGTCCATCAGTGGCTATTAGCCACAAGGTATAGATAGGGACTCTGGGGCAAGTGATGCTCTGTCATCTTGGTGCTTGGGGGGGTCAACAGTGGGAGGGCTCTTAGTGTCCTGGGCCCACTGGTGGACCTCCTGATGGCACCTGGTATTTTTGGCCACTGTGTGACAGAGTGTTGGACTGGATGGGCCTTTGGCCTGATCCAACATTGGCGTCTCTTTTGTTCTTATCAACAAAGTATTTGAACACAACCGTAACTCCATTGTTCACTGGGATCCTGGGTTATTTTACCAAATAACTCATGTCAACTCACCTGTTAGTGAACACAACAGATACTCATTCTGCTTCTCCTAGGTTTACGGTTGCCAACTGCCTGGAGGGAAAGTGTCCTGTCCCTTTAAGAGAGACTTATTAGCATGTTAGTTGCCAGGTAAGCCTCTTTTAAAGGGACAGGTCATTTTTCTTCAGGCTTCCTGGGAACTCTAGGTGGTGGTAGACTGGCTTTCCCCCTTGACTTTGCAAGGTTGTTCATCCCTTGATGAATTGTATCCTATTACTCTTGCTAGCAAGTATTTTAAAAAGTTGCCAGTCTTCTGATGCTGAGGAAGGTAACACCCTTTGACTAGAAGTCCTGCCTCCTGGTCCCAGACAGGAAGAGGACAGATTGGGTGTTCCTTTTGCTGGTCAGTCAGCTAAGGAGTAGGAATGGCAACTTATTCCAATGGAAAAAAGCAATTTGGGAGTTGGAAGAAATACCAAGAGAAGAGTGGAGTAAAAGGGAAGAAAATGAAGCAAAATGAAGTTTATGTTACATGAAGTAAGTTATTGAACCTATTTGCAAAGAGTAATTTAGAAATAACTGAAAGCTGAAGGATGGAAGCTATGGTCAGGTGTGTGGAGGGAAGAAAATGAAGCAAAATGAAGTTTAGGTTACATGAAGTAAGTTATTTGCAAAGAGTAATTTAGAAATACCTGAAAGCTGAAGAATGGAAGCTATGTTCAGGTGTTGGGTTTTTTTTTTGGAGATATTATCGGAATCCAAAATCACAGAGAAGCCCCACAGCAGTTTTAAAGACTAGTAAGATTTATTTCAGCATAAGCCTGCATGAGGCAGAGCCAGATGCATGAAGTACACATCCCATAGCAGATATACGGTATTTACATTTAATGTTACGAGCAACAGAGTGGAGAGATGTTACAAAGAGAGGCCAGTTTGTAAGCAAAACCAGTTTGAGAGAACTCAGTCCATCCAGAGTGGGCGAGCACCACTCCATAGATAGGCAAAGTGGGAGAAGCAACACTCAGATCTAAAGAAGGTTCCCCCTCTGGAATGAGGATTGAAACCAGAGTTCTAGAATGTTACAGAGTAAAGCAACTAACAACAGTGGGTTTGTTTAAAAAATACTACATCTAAAAAAAGGATACAGAAAAATTCCAAAAAGTGACATCACAGAGAATCACCACTGCTGGTAACACTGAGGCATATTTAAATTAATAGACAGTAGCACAAGAAAAGGGGGTTTACTAGGTTAGGATTTTAAAACCAGCCTAGGCTATTTCAGTCAGCTACCCTTTCTCTTTATACCTCACGAGGACAGTTATTTTGCCAGGCCTCCCCTCAGGCAGCTTAGCAATGAACAGAACTACTACAATTCATTCATCTGCTTCCCTAGGGAGGAGAGTATATCAGGAGTAATACCAGAACATGCTGGAAACTTCCATGGTGGTGTGTTTCTCACCTTGGAAAAACAATCCTAGCAAACCAGGAAAGGAAAGCCTTAAATGGTTGAGGGGCAACTGGGCTCCAATTGCCCACAGGGCTCACTATCAGATTTTGTGGAGCCAGGATAGGAAAGGGTGGAAAGCATCCAAGCTACAGGGAGAGACACTGCACTTCCTCAGCCAGAAATCCCTGGCTGAGAGAGAATCCAAAGGTGTCATTTTCCAGAATCTTCTCTGGTGGGGGGCAGCATGTAAATTACCCTTTGCCTGATGAGGCTGGAGACCTTTCTAATGCCCCAGACAGGTCATCCAAATGACCCCTCTTGTAAAGGTAATTAACAATAATTGGTTAATAGTATCCCCAAATCAGCTGCCTGAGGCAGGCCACTTCAGAGGACCAGATATTGCTGGCCTTGCCCTTGGACACACCCCCCCCCCCCCCCCCCCCGGCCCCATATCATCTTAAGGCATCCCTTTGGGGTCCTGTATTATCTTGCTCCCCGTATACAGAAAGAATGGAAAATATGGGCATCCTTGCCATGCCCTGGTACATCTCATTTAAAGCAAGAATTTCACATGTTTATGGACAGCCCTCTCCGTTCCATATTTTCTCCATCCTCCTTCCCTTCTCTTGCTTTGGGGGGGGGGGGGAAAGAAGCAATAGGGGGGAATAGGAAGCCAGAGGGATCTAACCACTGATTGACAGCTAAGGGGAGCTGAGCAGCAAGTGGGTGAGATTTGGGCTTCCCTGCCAACCAAAGATGCTGTTTGTGGTACCCATTCCCCACCCTCCACCCCCAGCCTTGGCACATCCACAGCTAGGGCAGCTCATGACGGGAGAAGCAGGCAGACCCGGGGAACGCTGCCAGTGCCAGCAAAATGTCTCCCACCCTAGCCGAGCTACTCACCATTTCATTGTAAGCATCTTTGCTGAGCCGAGGGGTCAGTTTGATGGTCCCCATGAAGACAAAGAAGAGCCCCAGGGCTACCGAGAGGGCCACGATGGTGACTGTCCTGGGAGAGGCCATTGGGGTCAGAGCGCTGCTCCTCCCGCGGTCTGGCACCTGGGCTGGGTCGGCGGTGGTCAGTCACCATGGAAGGAGATCAGCAGAGGAAGGCTGCAGAGGCAGGGAAGATGTCAGAGCAGGAGCCTGCCTCTGCTGCTTGGCGGCCTCTGGGTCCTAATGTCCCTCAGGCTCTCTCTCTCTCTGACAGTGAGATGTTCGCTGCAAAAGAATGGGAGAGAAAAGAAAAAAGATTGCTGAGGAAAAGGGAGGATTTGGGGGTGGGGGTGGGGGCTCTTCCGCAAATTCATTTCTGCCCTTATCCTCAAGAGGAAAATTGCACAACGGTTTACACACCCGCAGACGCCCTCATGTACGCACAAAATAAAACAGAAGTCCAGTGGCATCTTATAGTCTTAACATTTATTCCGGGGTTCGCTTTCATGAGTCAGAACTCAGTTCATCGGATGCAAGGAGAGGTGCCTACCAGCATTCCATTTTATTTTGCGGCAACAGACTAAGAAATACACTCACAAAATGTCTGGCAGTTCAGTTTGGGGAACGCTGCCAGTGCCAGCAAAATGTCTCCCACCCTAGCCGAGCTACTCACCATTTCATTGTAAGCATCTTTGCTGAGCCGAGGGGTCAGTTTGATGGTCCCCATGAAGACAAAGAAGAGCCCCAGGGCTACCGAGAGGGCCACGATGGTGACTGTCCTGGGAGAGGCCATTGGGGTCAGAGCGCTGCTCCTCCCGCGGTCTGGCACCTGGGCTGGGTCGGCGGTGGTCAGTCACCATGGAAGGAGATCAGCAGAGGAAGGCTGCAGAGGCAGGGAAGATGTCAGAGCAGGAGCCTGCCTCTGCTGCTTGGCGGCCTCTGGGTCCTAGTGTCCCTCAGGCTCTCTCTGACAGTGAGATGTTCGCTGCAAAAGAATGGGAGAGAAAAGAAAAAAGATTGCTGAGGAAAAGGGAGGATTTGGGGGTGGGGGTGGGGGCTCTTCCGCAAATTCATTTCTGCCCTTGTCCTCAAGAGGAAAATTGCACAACGGTTTACACACCCGCAGACGCCCTCATGTACGCACAAAATAAAACAGAAGTCCAGTGGCATCTTATAGTCTTAACATTTATTCCGGGGTTCGCTTTCATGAGTCAGAACTCAGTTCATCGGATGCAAGGAGAGGTGCCTACCAGCATTCCATTTTATTTTGCTGCAACAGACTAAGAAATACACTCACAAAATGTCTGGCAGTTCAGTTACAAAGCAGCAAAACAACCCCCCCCCCCCAATTCTGCTGGAGAAGCTAACAGAGGCTTGTGTTTCCTTTCTTGGACCTATTCCAAAAAGGTGTTTGGTGACATGGTGTCTCCAAGCTGGTTATCAGTGGCTCAGCAGTAGAACGCTTGCTTTGCATGCAGAATACTCTGCTGATTTCAGTCCTTGGCATCCCACTTCAAAGGACTGGAGATAGCAGGTGAGGGGGGAATCTGTCTCTGCCTAAGACCTTGGAGAAGGGCTGCCAGCCCCGTAGATAGGAGGAAGCTAAATGGACCAACAGTCTGATTCAGTAAAAACCTGCTTCTTATGTTCATATGGAATGGCCTCTGTTTCCCCAAAAGAACTTCTGAATAATGCAAGTATAAAGACAAATATAAATAAAGAAGATATAAATATAAAATATCTTTAAAAGGCCATTGGGAGCATTTACAATAGCTAATGGTGTAGCCAGGACGGGACATGCCGATTAAAGACATGTAAGGAAGAATTCTTTGGCTTCTGTAAACTGCAAGGGTCATGGGGAGGTCACACTCCTTTCTTGCAGGAAGACCAGCTTGACCCCAGGCCAGAAGAGCAGCAGCTTTCTTGCTTCCTTTCTCCTTCCCTGAAAGAGCACTCTGTAAAATGTGAGAATCAAGGATGCTACCGCAATGCTCCCTCTAAGCTGTGGGGTCCTGTGAGCAAAATTTTTACTTTGTATGCTACTGGCATTATAGTTGCGAGCGCGCGATTTGGCTACTGCATAAATTAGTTTGCTCTGGAGCCGTCCTTCCTGAGCTGAGACAAAAATGTGTGAGCTGGAGGCTAAAAACTGTGAGCTAGCTCACACTAACTCAGCTTAGAGGGAACACTGCTCCCAAGTCCAATGGCTGTTGAAACTGCATATCTGTTGTCTATAACATGCCCCAAGGATCATGCTACCGTAAAGAAAAAGCCTGAAAAAAAGCCATAAGTGTTTGAAACATGTATCCTAGAATCTGGTCTTGTTCATGTGGTGTCTTTCTGATTCAATTATATTTATTTTGCACTATCCAAAATGTGTGGATAGGAGGTGTGAAGAAATGCCCTCCACCCCAGACTTCCCATCTATGTTACAGTCATGGGGTACAGTCTACACTCTGCTCATGCTCCAAGAGACTTGCTGCAAGTTTCCAACTGGCAAGAGGGAAAGTACAGGGGATAAATCAGTGATTTCCCAAGCACCTATACTTTGAGATGCAAATGGGGCTGGCCAGAGTAAGACAAAAGGTTTAGCAGCTAACACCTCAGCTGGATTGTCATATGTAAGGGACAGAGACTGGACAGGCCAGAAGCCCCTAGATCATATTTCTTTTGGGTCTGGAAGATTGGGAATGACCCTAGAGAAGGATGGACTCACAATGGGGAGAGTAGACATTCTCCATATAAGGAAGCTCTTTTGCCTCTCTTCTTCTTTGCCTGTATTTGCTCAAGTCACGAAGGACTAAGCCTTTGCAATGGGACTCCATCTTGACCACATATCTAGGAAAAATGGGGAGAAGTCCCAGCCTCTGAGAATGAAGGTAAAAGATAAATTTTAAATGCTGCAACCCTAAGAGTTAGTAGTCTATCCGAATTCAACACCATTTAGGATAAGTATAAAGTTTCAGAAGAATTTAAAATGCCTACCATAAATAATAATAAAACTCCTAATCTTGAAGGCTGAGATGGGAGGACCCAAAGGTCAAAAGAAGAAAATACACAGACCTCTACCAGCTGAGGAAGAAATGAAATTATCTAAAGAAGAAATCAAGAGTCTTATCACTCCAATGACTACAAAAATAGACAACTTAACAAAGAGCATGGAAGAAATTAAAGCAGTTGCAGACTCAGCTGCGGCAGAAGTGAAAAATAACAAACAAGCTATCTTGGAGCTATGTGATTATGAAGCCTGGCCCAAAAGTAAGTTAGTGTTACTAGAACTCAAGAGTGTGTAAGCGGAAAATTAAAATTTACGGGATTCCACCAAACTTTGAACTGAACACCAACCTGACTACAGCTTTAAATTCGTGGCTGAGTGGTGAGCTGAAACTTTCGGGTACAGTGGTTACGACAGCATACAGACTAAACACTAGTAGAGCCACGTCACCAGCCTTAATCCCAGATGTTTTTGCAGAGATTGTAAATGTTCAAAGACAGAAATTAATTTTAGAAACTGCTCGTAGCCAAAAGGTTTGAAACTAGATGATGTTATCACCCAAATATTCCCAGATCTCCCGTATGAAATCTTGACGGCTCGAAGAAATATGTGTTCAGTGGTACAGAGACTAAAAGAGCTAAAAATATCATATAGGTGGTTACCTCTGGGTCATCTCAGAGTTACCCAAGGGGGAAGGACTTGGACAGTCCATGATGTACCTTCGGGAGAGGAAAGGGTTACAGCTATTATGCAGGCTGCCAGTGGCTCATAGGACTAGACCTGATAAGGATGTGAAATAGGCAGTGCTGGAATAAAAACTTTTACTTAAATGTAAGTTGGGTAACGCGGGTAAGACTATATGGGGAAGATCCCCAGCCCACCAATGGCGAATCTCTTTTAGGGACTCCTTTGGGGAACCAAAGATTCCGAAGTGGGCAGCACGTCCCGAAGATAAACACTAGATTAAAAATTGGGTGTTCAGCAGTAATTCTTGCTTTCCTTTAATTGTAATAATTACATAATAAAATTATATATTAGAAGTGTAAAGAAATAAATTGACAAGTAATTAATAGCAATTGAAAAAAATAATTTGGGGTTAAGGGGGGTAAGGGAAACAAAAGATGTATGAATTGTATAATGATATATTTTTGGAACGTAGAATTAAGTTTGTGGGAACGTTCCCAAGTGGATTATAAAGATAGGACAATAGATATATTAGAAATCAATCCAACTTGGGCATATTGTAGGCTATCCTTGACAAATTAGTTTAAATGTTATTTCTTCCTTTGTTATGATGTTTTGTATAAACTTGTATTATGGGAATTAAAAGCGAAATAAAATATATATATTTTTAAAAGTTTCAGAGGACTGCTTGTTTACACTGTTTCTTTTTATCCTCACACAGCATGATGCTTGTTCATATTATGTGTAAGATTCTTATTCATTTATTAAACTTTCTTATATTCTGAATGCCTGAGTTCTGAACTCTGTACCTACACCAAGCCTAATTCACTCCCACTTTCCAGAGAGCAGTAAAGGGGAAGGGGCAGTTGTTGAGCTCATCATGCCTCATGTGCAAAGGCTTGAAAGTGTCAGTATGAATGGAGTGGGACATGCAGCAAACAGGCAGTCTTTAGATGGCTGCGTGGTAAAGTGTGCTAAAAGTACTAATCCTTTTAGCAAGAGATACTGTCCCAGGCTAGTTGATGGCAGGAGAGTACAAAGAGAGAAGTTAGCAATCTGGGAGTGGAAGAGATTGGATTTATACCCTGCCCTTCACTCAGAGTGACTTACAATCTCCTTTCCCTTCCCCTCCCCACAACAGACACCCTGTGAGGTAGGTGGGGCTGAGAGAGCTCTCTTGAGAACTGCCCTTGAAAGAACAGCTCGGAAAAAACTTGTGACTGGCCCAAGGTCACCCAGCCAGCTGCATGTGGAGGAGAGGGGAATCAAACCCGGTTCTCCCAGGTTAGAGTCCGTGCTCCTAACCATTACACCAAACTGGGATGGAAGGGGTGCCTCACTGGGCAGAGACCCAGGCAGCGGAGGGACGTCTTGAGCACCTGGACAAACAGAAACATGGCTTGTGAGACCATTGCTAACAGGAGGTAACAAAAAAATTTAAAGGAAGTCTCAGGTTTCCAGGGGTGGGGGTTGAAGCAAGAGGGGGAGAAAGACCCTCAGATACTTGAACTCAACTCTTGGCTCAAAACACAAGAGTTACATAGTCTGCTTGCAGTTCAGGAAACATTTGTTTAGATATTTATACCCTGCTTTTCTCCCCTATGAGGACCCAAAACAGCTTTACAACATTGTTTCCCGCTCCTCCATTTTATACCGCACAACCAGTGTTCCCTCTAAGCCAGGGGTCATTTGTTGTGAGGGCTGGATCTGACATAAATGAGACCTTGTTGGGCCAGGCCATGTGTGTCATAAAATGTAATGCCAGGTAGCAGAGATATAAACTTTATAAGGGACACAAACACAAAATTTTTTTTTTACTAAAATAAAAACATGCTTAAAACATTAGCACTCTTGCAATATTTTGTTTATTTAACAGTGTCTGATAACTGACACCTCTTGCTCTGAATTATTGCATCAAAATGTCTGTGCTGTTGCAATCTTGAGTATGCTGTTCAGGTGTGTATCGGTAAACTGCAAATCTACAATGACGTAGCAGCAGCAGCAGAACTGGAAGAAGCAGCAGAAGACAGCCAGTTCCACTGTGGGCTTGATACAAGCCCTCCAGGGGCCTGATCTGGCCCTCAGGACTCATGTTTGACACCCCTGCTTTCAGCTGAGTATGTGTGAGCTAGCTCAGTTTTTTCGCCTCCAGCTCACACAATTTTGTTTTAGCTCAGGAAAGATGGTGCCAGAGCAAACTAATTTCTGCAGTAGCCAAATCGCTCACTCACAACTGATGACAGTAGTTCACAAAGTAGAATTTTTGCTCACAAGACTCCACAGCTTAGAGGGAGCATTGCTCACAACAACCAACCTGTGAGGGAAGTTCGGCTAAGAGTGACTCACCCAAGGTCACCTGGTGAGCAACCACAGCAGAATGAGGATTTGAACCCAGGTCTCTCAGGTCCTAGCCTAGCATTCTAACCATTACACCATGCTGGCTGTCCAGATGTCGGTCATCTTTTCTGCCCTGGAAGGCCATTTAACCTTTCAGCCCCTGCCTTTCTACTTCGGGTCATTCAGCTGCTATTACAAGGCACTCTGATCCCACAGCAGTAGATTGTCATACTGTGCCATAGCTTGGAGGAGGGGGGGGAATGGCCCTTTCTTTAAAGCAGCAGAGTTAATGATACCCAAGCACTGAGCCCCAGAAGACTTACAGCACAACTTCGGCTCTAGGTGTATAATTACAGAGGTAATGAATGCTCTAAAATGCCATGTAAACGCAAAACACGATTATTATCATTATTATGGCAGAGCACTGTTAACAAGGAATCCCCAAGAGTGGTTGAAAAAACCAATGACATTGACAAACACCCTAGCAGTCCCAGTCCTCCATCACCCATAAATCTTTGAGGGCTAGAAATGGACAGGATGTTAGTTTTTTAAACAAGTTATCTTCCAGTATGTTGATTCATGTTCTGCACAAGGGCCCAGCACATTCAGGCTCCCATCCACTTCAGTGCGATTTGCACAGTCCCTTATATCTTTTACTTGGAAGTAAGCCTGTTGATTTCAATGGGACATCAGTTAGTAGTGTGTTTGGGAGTAAAGCGTATGTGATTAAGAAAAATATAGAGCAGGAATAAATAATACAGATTATCAGTCTTCACTAAATTCTGGAACATCAGCCCATACTGGAAAACGAACCTTGCCCACAATTTATAATGTGTAACTCACAAAAGATATAAAATACATATAAATCTGATCCACTCCTTCATTCTGAAGCCTGCCTATGAAAAGATGAATGGCAACTTGAAAAAGGGCAAAAGTTTGTGGGGGAAAAACCTAACAGTCTTGCAAAGTAATATTTTTCCACCTGCATCCAGCTGTGGTTGTAAATGTCCTTGGGCCAGATGCAGAATGCACTCCGCCTTATCCATCAGACCTGGATGATTTTAATAACCATGTGTACGCTTATTTGATTTGCATATCAGGGCTTGAGTCACTTTGGTTCGACAAGTGGAATGCTTACATTGGTCCAAAAGGACCAATCAAATGTGGGATGATTTCATCTGTAGATCATCGTCTAAGCCGTTTGCACTGGATGAGATCTGACAATAGGAAAAGCACGGCGGAGTAGCACAGATGTGTCCAAGCAGCAGAAGCGAGCTCACCCCTGCGAAATGGGCAGGAATGGGTGTATCGGCAAAGCAGTCAAACAAATTTCCTCCTGATTATTCACACAGGAAACTGTGACAGCAATATCTGAAGAAGAGACACGAGAATCATGCAGGTGGAAACATTACAGCACAAATAACTTGTTTTGTTTTTCTTCCGTGGTGGTTGAGGCTCAATAGCTGTCACAGCAATTTCATCAGGGAATGCAGCCTTTTCTCTCCAGCTGTTCCAGGAATGCTGGAGGGGCAATCAACGGGCCAAAAGCAGGAGCAGCTCACAATGGGACGTGTGAGGAAAGAGATCTACTGGAACCGCCGAGACAGGAGCAAAGGCCTCTCCCTTTAGCTTCTTCCCAGTATCCGGCGGGCAGCAAAACCTATGCAGACAATAAAGGAGATACTTGGTACCATTATAATGCAGAAATAGATGATATGCAGTGCCTTACAGCTAGCATGGTATAGTGTTTACTTTTGGACAGGGATCCGGGAGACCTAGATTTGAATCCCTGATCTCCCCTGGAAGCTTGCAGGATGATGTTGGGTCTAGATTTGATAGAGTGCCTGAAGAACTATGGACGGAGGTTTGTGACATTGTACAGGAGGCAGCAATCACCACCATCCCAAAGAAAAAGAAATGCAAGAAAGCAAAGTGGCTGTCTGACGACAGATGGCAACACCGAAATCAGATTGACTATATAATTTGCAGTCAAAGATGGAGAAGCTCTATCCAGTCAGTAAAAACAAGACCTGGAGCTGACTGTGGCTCAGATCATGAGCTACTCATTGCAAAATTCAGACTTAAACTGAAGAAAATTGGGAAAACCACTAGGCCATTCAGGTTTGACCTAGATCGCATCCCTGATGAATATACAGTAGAGGTGAAGAATAGATTCAAGGCTCTAGATTTGATAGATAGAGTGCCTGAAGAACTATGGACGGAGGTTCGTGACATTGTACAGGAGGCAGCAATCACCACCATCCCAAAGAAAAAGAAATGCAAGAAAGCAAAATGGCTTTCTGATGAGGCTTTACAAATAGCAGAGGAAAGAAGGAAAGCGAAAGGCAAAGGCGAAAAGGAAAGATTTACCCAACTGAACGCAGATTTCCAGAGAACAGCAAGGAGAGATAAGGAGGCCTTCCTGAATGAACAATGCAAAGTAATAGAGGAAAACAATAGAATGGGAAGGACTAGAGATCTCTTCAAGAAAATTGGAGAAATAAAGGGAGCGTTCCATGCAAAGCTGGCCATGATAAAGGACAAAAACGGTAGGGACCTAACAGAAGCAGAAGAGATTAGGAAAAGATGGCAAGAATACACAGAAGAACTATACAAGAAAGACCTCGATGTCCTTGACAACCACGACGGTATAATCACTGACCTCGAGCCAGACATCCTGGAATGTGAAGTTAAATGGGCCTTAGAAAGCATTACTAACAACAAAGCTAGTGGAGGTGATGGTATCCCAGCTGAGCTATTCAAAGTCTTAGAAGAGGATGCTGTTAAAGTTCTGCACTCCATTTGCCAGCAAATTTGGAAAACGCAACAGTGGCCACAGGATTGGAAAAGATCAGTATACATTCCAATCCCAAAGAAGGGCAATGCCAAGGAATGTTCAAACTATCGCACAATTGCACTCATATCACACGCTAGCAAGGTCATGCTCAAGATCCTACAAGCTAGGCTTCAACAGTACGTGGATAGAGAACTACCAGAAGTACAAGCTGGGTTTCGAAGAGGTAGAGGAACGAGAGATCATATTGCCAACATTCGCTGGATTATGGAGAAAGCAAGAGAGTACCAGAAAAATATCTACTTCTGCTTCATTGACTATGCTAAAGCCTTTGACTGTGTGGATCACAACAAACTATGGCAGGTCCTTAAAGAGATGGGAGTACCAGACCACCTCACATGTCTCTTGAGAAACCTGTATAAGGGCCAAGAAGCGACAGTTAGAACCGGATACGGAACAACTGATTGGTTCAGCATAGGAAAAGGAGTACGACAAGGATGTATACTGTCACCTTGCTTATTTAATATATATGCAGAGTACATCATGCGAAATGCTGGCCTGGATGAATCACAAGCGGGAATTAAGATTGCTGGGGAAAAGATCAACAACCTCAGATATGCAGATGATACCACTCTAATGGCTGAAAGTGAAAAGGATCTAAAGAGCCTCTTGCTCAGAGTAAAAGAGGAGAGCGCAAAAGTGGGCTTGAAGCTCAACATCAAAAAAACTAAGATCATGGCATCCGGCCCCATCACTCCTTGGCAAATAGAAAGCTTTTGGAATAGGCAGTGACAGGATATTTCTTAATGTTCTTGGAGAAAAGATAACAAGAGTCCTCGACCTGAAGCCCTTTCACACTTCTGCATACCAAAAGGAGAGTTAAAACCGAATTGTTTATTGCATTACCATACCTGCAGGCCTCTAAATTACTCTTTTATTACTTCTTATGTAGATGCTCAAAGACCAGATGCAGAGGAAACAGGAAACCTGTGTTTCCCTTCTCATGGGAAGAAAAGATAGTCAGGTGACCTGTAGGCAAAGGCTCATGGGAACTTGCTGTTAAGACAGAACCAAAGTTTTGAATCCATTTGTGAAGACAAACCCAAAATTCTCATGACAGTCTCCTTTAAGAGAGTTTTTCTGCCTAAGTGTTAGCATTCTTGACTATAGAAGTCATCACCCCCACTTGCTGGTTTGTTGTCAGAATTGCTGCTTAGGCTGGCAGAAGTGATTAACTTGCAGCAGCTGAGAACTTTCATCTAATGTGGTTGACAGGTTGCAATTTAGAGATCTATCCTGGGAACAGCTTTCTATTCACTAAATAGCTTTTCTTTCTGCACTGAGAACTTCAGCTCCACCAGAAAAAAAATTGCCCCACAAGCCACAAAATCCTCGCTATGGGCCTGTTTGACCTCTTGGCTCTTCCCCTGTGCCTTGTGGCCTTGGCCAAACTATCAGAACCAGCCCAAAACATGACCCACCCAAGGTACAGCTGGTTTACTTTAAAAATTTTAAATTATATTCCTTGCTATTCTTGTAAGCTGTTTATTTGTCAGTCAAAACATCCTACGCGTATTCCATTGACTTGCTGAGTGATTTCCCTGTAGACATTTGCATATGTCCCTGCAGGTACAGAAAGACAGAATCCAAGTGTCTCACTCAAGGAAATTTCTCATGGCTTCTCCTTCAGGCTTGCAAGAAACATATACCAGTCTTCGGATGGCCTCACAGTTTCGAATGGCTCGCACCACGCGGTAATCTGGAAAAGGAAGGACAAGGAATCATACTCACACACTCTAGAGATGTTCACCAGCAGAGACCTGCAAGATTTGCAGGGAAATCCCATCCTCCCTCTCTACTCTCTTGGCCGGCCACGTCACCAGCCAACCCACCCACCTGTGGTGCTACTGCATCTACTTGCTTGACTCACATAGCTTCTGTGATGGCAGCAGGGAGCTCCGGCATCCCCCCCACACACCTGCAGCACCTCTGCCTGCCTCACACGGAAGGTGGCAGTGGCGGCTGCCACTCCTCATCACCCACCAGCAGCACTGGCAGCAGAGTGGCGGTGATGGCAGTTCCCGCTCTTTCTCACCCACCTGCCCAGGTTCCTCTGTTCCCACCAGCCTAGCTCACACAATGACATAATAGCTGCTCCTCCTCTTTCTAATACGGTGGCTGACTCCTTGCAATGTAGTGTGGTAAAATCTTGGTATTTTCCTTAAAAGTTACATTCTAAACTCTTTTGGTACGTTTCTGCAACCAGGGGTTATCCTTCCCACACCCCAGGTCTACAGAGAAATGCCCCATATCTGTTCCTGGCCCCATTCTCTGGGTTTTTTGATCCACACAGGATCAGAGGCAGAATTAGCCATATGACGAGCGGTGGACTTGCAAGGCCTGTGAGAGGGATCCCATCCTCTCTTCTCTCTTCCACCTGCTTACTCTCAGGCTCCCGCTCCCCCGTAGAACCTGCTAAACTCACGGGGTGTGGTGGGGGATATCTCACTTGCCCTCTCCTCCCTGCTCTGCCTGCCTTCCCCCTTCCTTGTTGCTCTGCCCATGTGCCCGGCCCTCCTCCGTGCTGCTTGACTGGGAGACACAGTGAGAAAGTTGGCAGTTCCCAGCCTCCCTCCTTCTCCACCCACCTGCAGTGGTGGCCTGAAGATCAGTTATAACTATGGGAGAACACTCCAGGTTCCACCTGGAAGTTGGCATTCCTACAGGCAGGCCTTAGAGGAACCATTATAGCCTCAGCCTCAACCCAGCACAGCTGTCCTCACAGGATTGCTAAGAATGTAGCTGAAGGGTTTGGGGAGTGTGGTGTCACTTGTTGGGGTGTGGGGTGCAGGGGTGCACGCGATGCAAAGACGACAGGACACAAGTCTGCAGGAAGCTGTCTCAATGAATGAATCTCCTCTCACTCACCAGCTGTATTTACTGAAAATCTTTTCCTCCGTCCCTTCCTTTCTTTCATACATTACATCATCCTATTCATGAGACATGAACTAAGGAATGTGTGTGTGCAGGCAAGTTCTCTGTTATCAGTTCCTCCCCCTCTCTCTCATGGCCACACCGACTGCGTCAGTGAGCAGTAAACAGATTCCATCTTGGGCTCTCATTACGTATAAGTATTTCAGTTCCCGATTTCCAGGCAGGAGAATCCATCTGCATTGCTTTCCTACAGGGGAACACTCTGAGGTGCTACATAAATGCCAAGTAGGCACATGCAGACCTGTTATCTTTATTAAATCCAGTTTGCTTCCAGGCCACTAATGTTTGCCGAGTTCCAGGCTTGCATCCTACATCCAGGAAACTAGGTTGTTGCCTGTGAAAACTTGGGCCGCCCGCAGCAAATGAAGTTTTCTCCAGGGTATCACACAGCACTTTTTGAACATTTTTGGAACTATCTTTTTGAACCTCAGAGTATGGAGAAAACCCAGATCTATTGCCCTTGGAAATCAGAGCTGGCCAAAACCAAAACAGTGATATGAGCATGTAACATATATTGAGTGATGCTTACAGCCCACATTGCTGAAATTCCAGCCTGGACAGCTCCAAAGGAGTTTTCAGTTTGGCCCAAACGTCAGAACCAACCGCTGCCCCATCAAACTCACACAGAGGAAAAAACTCCTCAGTCCTAAAGATACTCTGCAATTTTGCACCAGCTTGGATCTGAAAAAGAAAGGGTTGTCTTACGGAGCCCAGCTCGGGATGGGTTCACCACGGCAGTGAGAGGTTGGGTCTCTGGCCAGGACATCAGCAATTGGGGCAACACGACCTCTGCCTTGCCACTGTGGAATTCACAGTTGGAGACACCTGTGCAAAGAGAGTGGTTGGCAAACGAAAGAGTCACATGATATATAAAAAACTGCCACCCAGCTGAGCTGAATCTGAAAGCCGAATGCAGAGAATTTTTGTCTCAAAGACAGTAAAGCTTGCCAATAAGCATTGGCTCTCATTGTGCAGCTTTGATCAGCAAACAAAGTGCGAAATTCAGAAATAAATTCAGAAATAAACCCACAAACACTGCCCCCATAGCCAAATTGTACAATTCGGAGATTTACATTTGTTCCCAATTTCTCTTTGTATGAGGACAGAGAAATAAGGAAATCCTGCTCTCTGTAGTGGTTGGACTGTCATGGATAAAGAAGACCAAATGAAGCCCACCTTAGGTGTATAGTACATTCTCATGCAAATCGTAATTGGTAATCACAGCAGTGGCACTGGGTGGATCTCACTCTTAAAGAAAAAAAGGAGGATCTATAAATATCATCTAATTAATGTAATCACAATGTTATAAAAATAGCCAGTGTCCAATGCATATTACACGCAGTACATTTTAATATTAAATATTGTCACTGGAAGTTAAATATTGGCTGATCAAAATAGATGGTGCAATCAAGTTTATCAGCTATGGTTTAATGCCCCTCCCCTGGGATTAGCTGTCTTCTCCTATGTGGATAACAGGCCTAGTCAGCATCTGAAATGGGAAGAGTTGTAGCTCTCCAGCAGGATCCCCTAGCTAGGACGGACCCTTCTTCCTGCATGGATGCAATTAGGGGTGTGTGCTCGGTATATACCGAGCCAATTACCAGAAAAATACCCTATTGGTATTTTTCGGGTATTTATTCACCCAAATACAGATCAGACAATCTGATTTGGCTACTGAAATAGCCACGCCCTAATAAAAGCCGGTGTTCTTCTTCTATACCTCACTGGCTAACTAAAGCCGCACTCGACTCAGCAAGCAAACTGAAGGCATTTAAATTGTAAAATCATTCAGTTTACTCGCTGGGTCGCGCTGCTGCCGCAGCACAACTCCACAAGTGAACTAAAGGCATTTAAAGATTAAATGCCTTCAGTTCACTAACTATGCCATGACGGCAGAACTGTGCAAGTGAACTGAACACGCTTAAAGTTTAAATGCCCTCTGAACTTGCTGAGTTGCGCCACCATGGCAGTATAACTCAGCGAATGAAATTCTCCATTATACCCTATGGGACAGGTCTGAATAAATTCTGGTTTCCTGAATATTCACCCAAAGACCAATACAAGTATTTGGGAATACCGATATTTTTCAGGTCCAATAGACGCAAATTGGGGAAAAAACATTTTTTTTGCACACCCCTAGATGCAACTTCTATTTTACGTACAGCCATTTAGTCAACTGTATTAAACTCACACCATTAAATGCCGCATTCCACCTGGCATCTTCCACCGCCTGGTCCACCACCTCAACACCAATGACTTTGGAGACTTGTTCAGCCAGAGAGAGACCAATTGCACCTAGAAAAAGATGAAGCGATGATTGTAGGTGTTGAGGGCTGCTAACAAATAGGAGAATTCCCAGAAAACCTAGACCCCTTGACTCAATCTAGACTCCCATCAAGCTTCAAGATTGTGCTCAGCTGCCCCTCCATCCCACTGCCTTACCAATACACACCAGTTCCACAGCAGATATCCAGCAGAACGGTGTCCTTATGAGCTCTGATCATTTCCCCAATCGTCTGGTACAGAACCTCCGCCCCGGCTGTATTGACTTGTAAGAAGGCATCTGGGGAGATGCGAAACTTCAGGCCCAGCAACTCTTCAGAAATATGGGGCTCTCCAGAGAGGAGCTGGTAGGGGCACTGCTCATGGGAGCAGTGAGTCATAGTGCTTCAAGGATACAGAAGAGAAGGAAGCATTAAACCAAGGCTAAATGTCACCACTCAAGCACGGATTTGAGACTGAATATAAAATTCAGCCACCCAAGAAACTCAGCTCTCTTGCTGGTCTGTTTGCTCTCAGCAAGCTTCTAGCTCCAATGGATCCAGTGGAAAGTCTGAAAGTGTGCAGTTATTCCTTGACTCAAAATATGGTTGCTGGAAAATGTTCAGGTCTTCTCCCCAGCTAGCAGGACTGTTGCTATTTAAAGCACTGCCTACAATACAGCATGACTGGTTAGTGCCCACGTTATCACTGAGGACAGTGGAAACAATACTTCCTCCATTACCATGTCCATCCCATGTTGTTAACAATACCACCAGTCCTCTGCTCACCCTCCCCACCTCCACATCTGGGTGGAATAAAGAAGGCGCATCTCCAAATTTTGCCCAACTCCTGTGCAGCTTCCTTCTGTACATCCTTTCACAAATGCTCAAGAACAAACATTATCCAGAGTAAAAAAGAGGAGAGTGGGGTAAAGTAGCCCATCTACCCCTTATGCTAGCTCTCAAAGAGCAACACCCCTTTCCCATCTAATCTGTGTGGACGGGACATAGCACTGCTGCAGGATGATTAGGAAAAAAAAACCCAACATGACAGTGAGGCTGGATCAATCACTAATTTTTATGAAGGTCCACTTCAAGAACCAAGAAGAAGAGTTGGCTTTTATACCCTGCTTTTCTCTACCTCAAGAAGTCTCAAGGTGACTTACAGTTGCCTTCCCTTCCTCTCCCACAACAGACACCCTATGAGGTAGGTGGGGCTGAGAGAGTTCTGAGAGAACTGCCACTAGCCCAAGGTCACCTTCATGTAGAGGAGTGGGGAATCTAACCTGGTTGTCCAGATTTGAATTCCACCACTCCTAACCACTATACCAGTGGTTTGGTAAGAGCGAGTTTGGTGTAGTGGTTAAGCGTGCGGACTCTAATCTGGGAGAACCAGGTTTGATTCCCCACTCCTCCACTTGCACCTGCTGATGTGACCTTGGGTCAGTCACAAGCTCTGGCACAGCTGTTCCTGAAAGAGCAGTTTCTGTCAAGAGCTCTCTCAGCCCCACCCACCTCACAGGGTGTCTGTTTCACACACTCCACACTGGAATAAGAACATAATATCAGGCCATAGCACATTGCAATAAAGCCCCTACAACTGTATACAGAAATACTGAGCTTCCCTACCATTTGCCACAACTAGCCCACCACACAACCAGGATCAAGACTCCTAAGTGGACCAACAGACAGGCATACACTCGTTTGAGAAACTGAGTATTACATTACAACACCTCTGGAACATTACAGATCAGTAGAGGCAGCACTGCACAGTGGTCAGAGTTGCAGATTGATGTGGGGAGACCCAGGTTTGTATTCTCACTCTGCTGGCTGAGTGACCCCGGGCCAAATCTCCCCTTCTCTACCTAACCTACCCCACAGGGTTGTTGTGAGGATGAAATGGAGACTCATGGGCAGGGTCCCCAGCTTCCCTGGCAGGAACACTATGTTAAGAAATCTCTCACAATTATGCAGCCATAGCAGGCAGGAGGGAAGGAGGCGAATACCTCCAGCGCCAGAGACTTGTAGAGGAAGAGTCAAACTTTGGGGACTCACCCATGCACCAGAGGGCCAAGGCAGCAGGAGGTAAGAAGCCTGGGCGAGCTGGGCTCCTCCATGCCTGGCAGAAGATGAGGTGCAGAGGCGAGAGGTGGGCAAGCAAAAGAGGCAGCCAGCCGCACAAGCTGCGTGCAAAGAAACTCCTGCTGCCCCAAGCTTCAGGGCTGCCTCGTTAAAGGAGTGCGGAGGCCAGACTCACAAATGAGAAAAGGCAAGCTCATGGTTCGTGGGTCGCATTTTGGGCTGTGGAAGAGGAACCGACTCCATTCCTGGAGTTCTCTCGAGTTCCTGCACTTTTGGTTTTGCTTTTTGCCAATCCGCCTCCCAAGACTGCTCCAGGTGCTCCGGCCTGAGGGCTGCTGGGGGCGGGGCTCGAGTGCTCATTACTTGTGGAGCTGAGGCTCAATGTCTCCAGCTGCTCCGCCACCTTCCCTTCCGTTGGTTTGCTCGGGGAGCCCGAGCAAGCCGGCTGCTGGAGGGAAGGAGAGGCGGTTTAAACCACCTTCCATTCCCTTGGCTTGCTCAGGATCCCCACGGCTGCAGAGAGCCCGAGCAAGCCGGCTGCTGGAGGGATGTGCATTCGGTTCATCTGAACCAAATGCACCCCCGAAAATGGCCCATTCTGGCTGCTTTCAGACTGCTGCGGGCCGAATCAGATTCTCTGATCTGAATCAGCTTCCCGCAGTTCGGCCCCATTATATCCTATGGGCCATTGAAGTCAATGGCGAAAACATAGGGTAGAGTCTGGGGGCTGGAGGGGAGGGGGTTTGAGGGAGAGGCTCCAAACTCGCAGGGTAGCTGCTGGAGCCTCTCCCCAAGATACCCACCATGTTTCAGGAACATTGAACCAGGGGGTCCAATTCTACGGGCCCCCAAACAGCAGATAGAGAAACTCAGACTTGAGGAAATAAGAATTAGAGCTGAATAAGCTGAAAAACGAGGATCTGTGGTGTGAAAAACAGCTAGAACACGAGAGAGAAACAAAGCAGAGGGTCCAAACCCTCCAGCCATAATGCCGAAGGACTCTTACTTTGTATGGGGCAGGGGGAGATACCCTTGCAGTTCCATAGTGGCCTGTTGGCCCTTTGCGGGAAACTGTCTCTCCCTCCCCCACGGAGAGCACCTCAAGCATCCACAGTGGCCCACCAGGACCATCCAAGGCACATGCAACAACCTCGCCACTCCCGGCACAGAGGCATTTATTTATTTACTTTGACTTTTAACCCGCCCTCCCCTCAAACAGGCTCAGGGCAGGTCACAAATCACACAGTAAAAATCAAGTAGTTAAAACCCTATTTCTCAAAAAAAAAACCAACTGAACACAAAACACTGTGGACTTGCCTGGACAGCGATGCTCAGTTTGAGCTGGTTCCATTTGGCCAGCATCGTCAGCAGGGGAGGCTGAGGTGGAATTCGGATGTCCACCGCCTCATCCGAAGGCCTGGCGGAACAGCTCCATCTTGCAGGCCCTGCAGAATTGTTACACATCCCATAGGTGTGACACCACTCATATAGTGTGGGGTCCCAGCCCATCTCCTATTACCTGCCCTCTCAACCCCTACAGCCTGGCTGTACCCCAAGCTGGGCTGGGGGCAGAGGTACACAGCTCCAGCCATGGCACTCAACTCGGCTGCCAACACCAGCCCAGTGCCATGCAGTTTATGGCCTAATGCCATGAATGGCCTCTTGCGTGTGATGTTGCCGCCGGACATCACACGCGAGAGGTGGAATTTGCCCCTACGAGTCCAAGGCCACCACCCCGAGGCTCAGGGAAGCAAGGGAACGTTTTGCCCTGCCCCTCCCACCCCCGCGCAGGCATCGCAGCTGCCGCCGAGAACAGCGACGGCGGCCATAACTTTTTAAAAAGCCCCTCCCGAGAGCTGGGAGAGCCAGAATGACCTCTCGCGTGTGATGTCCGAGCAGCAACGGCGCTTGGACATCACACGCGAGAGGTGGAATTTGCCCCTACGAGTCCAAGGCCACCCCCCCCTCGGGCTCAGGGAGGCAAGGGAGCGTTTCACGCCGCTCCTCCCTCCCATGTGGGTGTCGCAGCTGCCGCCGAGAACAGCGACAGCGGCCATAACTTTTTAAAGAACCTCTAAGAAGAGCTGGGGGAGCCAGAATGACCTCGCCTGTGATGTCCAAGCGGCAACACCACTTGGACATCACACATGAGAGGTGGAATTTGCCCCTAGGATTCCAAGGCCACCACCCCGCGGCTCAAGGAGGCAAGGGAATGTGTCGTCGTCCCCCCCGCGCGGGCGTCGCAGCTGCCGCAGAGAACAGCGGCGGCGGCCATAACTTTTTAAAGAGCTATCGAGAGCTGGGGGAGGCAGAATGACTTCTTGTGTGTGATGTTGGAGCGGCAACGTCGCTCGGACATCACACGCGAGAGGTGGAATTTGTCCACTGTTCTCGGCGGCGGCTGCAACGCAGGGGGCGGGGGGAACCGTTCTCCTGCTTCCCTGAGCCCCGGGGTAGTGGCCTTCGACTTGTAGGGGCAAATTCCACCTCTTGCGTGTGATGCTGCTCGGACATCACACGCGAGAGGTCATTCTGGCTCCCCCAGCTCTCGGGAGGGGCTCTTAAAAAAATTATGGTCCCAGGGTATGGGGACCACTACCCACACAACACATCTTCCCCCCCCCCTCACATCCATCAAGAGGAAACAACAAGATGCTCTGTCCTGGGGTCAGCAGTACCAGAACAAACTTGCTGAGGGTCAGAGGGCAGCTGTGGGCCACCTTGGGTGGCTGCTGTTGGGAGCATGAATGAGCCACAGGCATATTGAGGGACTGCTTGCAGGCCTGCTGGCTGCGGTCCACGGCCTGGTGGTTGGGCCTAGAATCATAGAATCGCAAAGTTGGAAGGGACCTCTGGGGTCATCTAGTCCAACCCCCTGCACAAGGCAGGAAATTCACACTCCCCTTCCACACCCACAGTGACCGCTGTTCCATGCCCAGAAGATGACAAAAAACCTCGAGGGTCTCCAGCCAAACTGGGCAGGAGAAAAATGGCTTCCTGACAAGTGTTCCCTCTAAGCTGAGTTAGTGTGAGCTAGTTCACACTTTTTTAGCCTCTTGCTCACACATTTTGTCTTAGCTCAGGAAGGATGGGGCTCCAGAGAACAGCACACTAATTTATGCAGGAGCCAAATCGCTCGCTCACAACTTTAATGCCAGTAGCTCACAAAGTAGAATTTTTGCTCACAAGACTCTCCACAGCTTAGAGGGAACATTGTTCCTGACCCCAAAGTGGCGACCAGCATTTCCCTGGGCGGGTAAGAAAGGGCCACAAGACCTCAGCACTGAGGCTGCAACCCTTCCTGCATCCTCCCTCTCCTGGTCTGCCCTTAAGTTCGTGCCTGCCCCTGTAGCTGCTCCCTCTCATCACCACTGGGTGCCAGGATCCCCAGGAGCACCTCATGGGGTGCCCTCACCATTGCAGTTGTGGCGCTGCCCGGCATGTGTAGTGCTGAGTGCTGTGCACCCCTGCTGCCACTCTGGTGTGTGGGCCAGCACTCTGCACCCTAGGGTCCTCTGGCCCTGGGGGTGTCAGTGCGCTTGGTGCCACCGCTTTCCCATGTTTGCTGTCTCTGTTTTGCTTTGCAGTGGTGGTGTCTTTATGTGGGTGTGTCGGCAGGGGTGGGGGGGGTGTCTGGCATGGTTTGAGCCAACCTTGCCCCTCCCCACACTGCAAATGTCCCAGGCCCAGCTCCCCAGGACTGCTGCCCATTGATTGGTCCCTTCCCCCCTGTCCATGTTCTGCACAGATATGTACATCTCCACTTGCAATGCTGGTGATAACCATAGTCGCACACCATAGTCATTTCTTCCAGGTTTTTCTTGACTTTGCTCAAGAGTGGGACAAGCACTTGTCTGGGAACACTGATGAAGAAAGGCTTAGGGTCTGCTTTTAAGTTAATTTCATATGGCGTCTCCATCTGTCCCAGGCCCTGGAAGAGGGTGGAGTTTAACTTAGAGTTGTTTTTTGTCCCAAGCATTTAACCAGCTCTGGGTAGTCACATGGGTTGAGCTCCTGTATGAGCTGCTGGTGAAGCATGCAGTGTTGCCCTTGCTACCAGCAGAAAGAGCTCCGCCAGTTTAGGAAGCAGGGCCCAGCCCAGACAAGTGTTGTGCATGGGCTGGTGTAGGAATGGATCCAGGCACGTGTGTGACAGCTGACACACGGAGACCCTGCCACTAGTAGCCACGTCTGCACACCCTCCGGGCAGCCAACGCTGCACTGACTCTGTGGGAGGCCCACGTTTGGTCCCATGTTGCCTGCAGATGTGGTGGGCATTCTGCTACAGTCTGTGGGAGACTCCTCAGATCTCCCACTTCTCGTGGACAGCGTGAGCCAGACGAATGAGGGCATGGGAGGCAATGAGGCGGGACTCGGAATCCCATGGTGTTGGTCAGGCAACAGTTCAGCTCCAGGCACAGCAGAAAGAAAACGTAGCCGAACCACAGGGCAACCCAGCCACCACCCCTTCCTCCTCCAGTGTCACAACGGACCTCTGGAGTCATGCTGCCCAGCCACGCTATAGCGAATGGAGGGTGGTGACAAGTAGGCAGGTGCGTGTGCCACAGGGGCATTCCACCACCACCACCCCAATGGTTCCCTCTTAGCCACTCACCACCACCACCATGTCCCTTCCTTTCTCCCATGCAGGAGCCACATTTCTCCCGTGCAGCAGCAAACTGCCACATTTCCTAAGACGCTGCCATGCCCCACATGGAGATGGCATGGAGTCCATGGGCATGACATAGCAGCCCCCTCAAGCCCACCACCATGGCCAGCGGTGATGTCGCCTTGGGGGCAAGCCATCCCCCTGGGCAGAATCCAGTTGCAACAGAGGAATTGCAGGGGCAACAACCATATCAGCCTCCAGCCCACATTCCATGCTGTCAGAGTTCTCACTGCCAGCCTCCTAGCATTCTCTGAGGCTATCGTCATCCTCAGCTCCCCCACAGAGGACATGGGAGGCAGTGACAGTGAATCCCCATCACCAGGTATCCTGTTTGCTCTGAGGAATCACAGGCAGGCAGACTTCATGGCCAGAGAGAAGTACAGAAGCAAGCTCTATCTTGCAGAACTGTTGAATCCACAAAAGCCAGTGCGAAACTGAGGCTAAATTACAGGAGCTAGAGCCTGTAGCTGTGGCCTGAAGTGTCCGGACGTCTGCAGCCACTTACACCTGGACCCTGCCCAGCATCATGGGCGGAAGAGAGATGCTGGGTGGCTGCCCATGTACCCCAGCATCTGAGATTCTCTGCTTATGGGGTTCTCCTTCAGTGGGGAAAGGCATCCAGACTGGTTAGGCCACACCTCTTCTCGCTTCAGGCAGGGCTGTGCAAATTTTGTGTATGCCTACTGAACAGAGCGAGGGCGCCCTTCCAGTTTCAATACCCCTGCCGCTTCAGTAGGTCGTTAGCGCCTAGCTCCACTCACCAGGTCAGCAGAAGCTACCAAAAAGAAAAATATATAATAAAATTATAATAAAAGGAGGGACTGTCGGAAGTGCTGGCAGCATGGATGCCAAGTCCTCTAAGAAGGTTCCAGGTCCGGTGGCCTCAGGAAAAAGGGAACAGACTTCAGGCAAGCCTTACCTGTCTGAGGCCTCAGGCAGAGGGGAAGGACCACAGAAAGCTGCTGCTGTGGAGCAACAGGACAGGGTGGGTGCTCCCGAGGCCTCGGGGTCCCACCTAGCCACTGTGGCAATCTCCAGGCCCTTGGCATCCCAGTCAGCTCCAGAGGCCTCTGGGAGCCTAGGATGGGATGAAGACAAAAGGTGCAGGGTCGAAGGAGACGATGCAAGCCGCACTGTGGCACGTACTGCCTCCAGCAGCCCCGCTACAGGGAGCAGTGAGTCCGTGCACTATTTGAGAGTCCCCAGTCTGTTAGACACTCCTCCATCAGGACCTGACTCCAGGCTAGCTGGCTACACCTTCTATGGGGCCCCTTTCATGCCGGTTCCTTGTAACATGGCAGGAACGACAGCTGCAGCCAGGTCCAACATGGCTGCCACCACGTTTCCCCACGCGCTTTATGGGCAGCCCCCTACTGACTGGTCCTTGAATAACTGGAGGGCAACTTGGCTTCCACAAACCCTGCCTCCATCTATTATTATTATTATTATTATTATTATTATTACTATTATTATTATTATTATTATTATTACATGGGATTTTTACCCCACCCACCCCCGAAGGGCTCTGGGCGGCTTACAGAGTATCGTGTGTACACACACTTTCTAGAATCCTAACTACGGCCACAAATTCAGGGGGATGGGAACCCTACCAGATACCCTCCGAAGGCTTTTTTCCGCAGATGTTCTTGCTTCTCCTTCCGTCTTTTTTCCGGGCGGTCACATGCTTCTTCGCGCAGTTCTTTCTTAGAGGGGGGACTTTAGTTAGCTGGCTTCCACAGCGCCCCCTGCTATGAACTCACTTCCACATCAGAATTTTAGCCAATTAGAAGAGGAGCAGGAGCCTACCATTATTAGATCGGGTGAACATGAGTGATCTTCTGGCAAGGTCTCCGAAGGGCCCCAAAGCAAAAGAAGACACAGAACTTCAAGCCTGTCCATTTCAGTGTCTACACAATCATCGTCTTCATCTTCAGAGGGGGAGGTCCCTAGGAAATGAGGGGAAAAGAGACAATTAAGGAGAGCCCAGTCCAAGAGTGCAGACTCTTTAACCCCCCCTCCCCCCACAAAAAAACCCAAGTTGCACCATGGCAGGAAACAACCTTTGTGCAGACTGGGATCAGATGCAGGATCTATCATCTCTGCCACATCCATCCATTCTGACAAAGAGGAAGGGGAACGGTTGGGTGATGAGTCTGACACCAAGAGTTGTACCAGATTGTTCCAACCTGAACATTATCAGAGACTGCTCAAGAAGGTAGTCTCCACCCTCAACTATTCCTCAGAGGCAGGGGAGCAGAAAAATGAAGATGCTACAGACAATCTGAATGTCAGAGGCCTCAAGAAATCAAGCAAATCAATTTCACCTAAAGGGACACTTTCCAGACTCTACAGAATAATAATACAGGCTGAAAATCAAACGAAGCTAAAACATTGTCAGGTCCCCGCAGCAAACAACGTAGTACACACTTGCAAGAAGGTTTTACTTTATTGAAGCCATGAAGCACTAGAACAGGGTCACTGTTCAGAATAACGAAGGTTGAGGTGCATGAAAGGATAAAGCAAGTTCATAATTACAATAACCAATAGATATGGTTCCCGCGCGCAGCCAAAAGGCCCCGCTCGCGCTTAAACCCTGAGAAGCAACGGTTCCTTAACTATAAACAATTAATCTATTCCCACAACTACTGCTCATTAAAGACTAAGCAAAGCCTTCTGTGCTCTTCCACCTGTGGCCTTGGCGAGATAGCAGACTAATGGGAAGATGTGCGCATGATAGGCTGACCGCACTTGCGAGACTGGGGGGGGGGGAGAAATTATACATACACAGGAAAAAACCTTTGGCAGCTTGCTGACAAACATCAATTGAGATGGGAAGAACTGAATACACAGTGGCAAAAATCAGACTGGGACATAATTTGGTCCTCCCAGCAAACAACTCAACAATATATAATATACGCTTACAGAACTTTAAATTAATTTCCAGGTGGTATATAACACCAAAACAATTACATAAAATCAGCAGAAACTTTGACCCTTCATGCTGGGAAAAATGCGAGCAAAAAGGTTCTTATCTACATTGTTGGTGGAACTGCCCAAGGATTCTTAAGTTCTTGAAGGAAGTGATACAAGCATAAATGAGATGACTTCACAGAGGATCTCCTGCAAACCGGAGGTCATGTTAATGAACAAATGGGATGATACAGTAAGAGACGAGGCAAAAGAAATCACCTCAGTGCTACTGGCAACCGCAAGATTAGCAGTAGCAGCAGTGTGGAAAACACCAAACCCTCCAAATCTCAAAACATGGCAAGATAAATTGTGGGAACAGTTCATTATGGCGAAAATAACAGACCTGAATCATAGTGCGTAGTGCACAAATGCAAAATACTAAGACACATGCAAAATTCATGCGAAACTGGGAACCGGTTATAAACTATTTGACAAGGCGTGAAATAATCCCCTCTAATCCACAGTACCACAATTGGTTAGGGTTAGGTCTGAAAACACCGACAAAAATAAAAAAGACTCGATCAAGGGAAAAGGCTAACATCCATCACAAAACCCAATTAAGACAGGGTCCGGCTTACCTAAGGGACCGCCTCTTCCCGTATGTTCCCCCAAGAGCACTATGATCGGGGAGTCTCCACCTCCTGGAAGTCCCAGGCCCCCAAGGCGTGAAGTTTGCCCAAACTAAGGCTAGGGCGTTTTCGGTGGCGGCTCCTAACTGGTGATGCAGAAGAATCACCTTCGTACCTCCCTGACGATTCATGTGAGCTTTTGCCGTTGTTTTGTCGGTACAGATCAACACAAATATTAATTCAGAATGTCTCAGAAAGCTTGTAGCACCAGATGGATCGCTCTGAGCTCCAATGGGTTTATGCTGTTCCTCCTCTCCTCACTCCACTTGCCTTGTACTGTCATGTCCATGCAGTGGCCCCCCAACCTCTCAGGCTGGTGTCTGTGGTCACTGTTACATTGGGCTTCTGAAAGAGGGGGACCCAGGTGTACCGGTGAAGCCCACCATGTCAGCGAACTCTTCACTTTGGTCGAGAGGGGGATGAACCTGTGTCTTTTCTTTCTGATGTCATTATTCTGAAATGGAAGTAGGGCCCATTGCAAAACTCTTGCATGGAATCTCACCCAGGGAACCAAGTCTATTGTCACAATCATTAGACCCAACAGTAGAAATCATCCGGCAGCTGCTGCAGGAGGTGGGCTGAATTTGCATGGGTTTCTGGCAGCTGCGGCAGGCTCACCATGGGGCAGAAGACCAATGGGACTGTGGGTCATCATGGTTAGCCTGCACCAGCTCTCTCTTGCAATGGCCCCCCTGGCCTAGCTCCTGGGAGGGCTGCATGAGGGTGGCCAGTGGCCATGGCACAGGTGCACAATTGCCCAGACTGGGGAGGGGGGAATGTATAGTTCAGTGTTGTGTTGTTCCAATCCACCCCTAACCGCAGTGAATGCCATGCCATTGCACTCCCCTTGCCGTTGTGGATAGCTGATATCCCTCTGCAGGGCTGGGATTGTGGAGTTGTGCCGTGGTCTACGTCTGGTGCCCCTTGATGGCTGATCTGGACCTGTGGTGGGGCTGAGGACACATGCCTGACGGGGGGCCCATGTGGATGCATGCAACACACTCCGGGTGGGAGAAGAAATGGTTCCACAGTGACTACTCCCCAGATGCCAGACTAGAACCCTCACCACTGACACTCAGGGAGCCATTCTCTAACCACTCCCCAACAGGAGGCAGCCCAGGGTACTGACAGTCTCCGGCATGGACACCAGTCATGCAGAGTAGGCCAGTGAAGACTCCCAAGAGAGGCGCAGGACAGTAGAAAGGCACAGAGTTACTATACCCAATCCCAGGCAGGGAGAACATTGAGGCAGGCTGGATGGAGTTCCAAGTTCAGCAGAGAGTTTGCTCTGTCACACACAACCACTCGCACACATTGGCTGCCCCCATGCCCATTACTTCTGAAAGCTGGATACAAGGATCCTGTCACCCCTGTGCTGACAGAACTTCACTGGCTGCACAGTTGTTTCTGGACACAATTGAAAGTGCTGGTTCCCACCTTTAAAGCCCTAAGTGGCCCAGGGCCAGGTATTTGAATAGCCACCTTCCCCATACTGTCCAGACCACCTGTTAAGTTCCTCCTCCGGAGCCCTGCTCTCTGCGCTAGGTTTCTATTGTTGAATTTTTATGGCTTGTTTTAATAATCTGAATGCTAATTTTACATGGTTTGTATCATGAGTTTGCCTCATTTTACTTTGTGAGCCAGGTCTCTGAAGAGGAGGCACATAAATGTTGTAAAAATGTTGTAAAAAAACGAAGTGAATCCAAGTTTTCCCAGCCCCAAACAAGCGCTCAGTCATCCTATCTAAAAATAAAATAAGGAAAGGTGTAGAAAAGGGCAGGCAACACGAATAGGGGATTGGAGAGGCTACAGGATTTGGGACTTTTACAAGGAAGGCGAGAAGGGGGAAGATATAATAAAGGGTCATAGGATCACAGAGTTGGAAAGGGCCATACAGACCATCTAGTCCAACCCCCTGCCCAATGCAGGACCAGCCTAAAGCATCTCTGACAAATATTCATCCAGCCTCTTCTTGGAAACTGTCAGTGAAGGGGAGCTAACCACCCCCCTCGGCAGCTGATTGCACCTTTGAACCACCCTGACCGTGAAAAGGTTTTTCCTAATACCCAAACCGATACCTTTCTGCATGTCATTTAAACCCGTTACTTCAGGTCCTATCCTCTGCTGCCAACTGGAACAGCTCCTTGCCCTCCTCCAAATGACAGCCTTTCAAATATTTAAAGAGAGCAATCATGTCCCCCCTCAATCTCCTCCAAACGAAACATTCCTTAGCCTTTCCTCGTAAGGCTCAGTCTCCAGACCCCTGATCATCCTCGTCGCTCTCTTCTGCACCCTCTCAATTTTGCCCACGTCCTTTTTGAAGTGAGGCCTCCAGAACTGCACACAGGACTCCAGGTGCGGCCTGACCAAGGCAGTATAAATAGGGGCTGTGACCTCCTGCGATTTCGATGCTATGGCCGTTTCAATACAACCCAAGACTGAATTTGCCTTCTTTGCCACCGCACCACACTGACTGCTCATATTCAGTTTACAGTCCACCCTTACCCCAAGATCTCTTTCGCATACACTACTCCCCAGAAACGTATCCCCCATCCAGTATTTGTGCTTGACATTTTTGTGGCCCAGATGTAATACTGTGCATTTATCTTTGTTGAATAGCATCCTGTTTGCAACTGCCCACTTCTCCAGAGTATTCAGGTCTTGTTGAATTTTAACTATCTTCTTGGGTGTTTGCTACTCCGCCCAATCTGGTATCACCAGCAAATTTAATGAGTAGCCCTTCTACCCCTTAATCCAGATCACTGATAAAAATACTGAAATATATTGGTATACCCCGGAGCTACGGCGGATGAAACGAGAGCTAAGACGGCTAGGGAGAGGGTGGCAGCGAACTCGTGATGATGCCACAAGAACATCCTATAGGTTGTTTATGAGAACCTATGAGATGGCAGTGAAGGCCACGAAGAGAAATTTCTATGTGCCCTCCGTTGCATCTGCTAGCTCTCGCCCAGCTCAATTATTTAGAATTATTCGGACATTGACTATTCTGCCTCAAGGCATACCAAATGCTAGGGAATTGGCTATCGGCTGCAAGGCATTTGCGATCCATTTTGCAGACAAAGTCCTGTCGCTCCGCCGCAACTTCCCGTCCACAATTGATACAATAAGAGAACTGGAAGCTCATTGGCTGTCTTCAGGTCCAACCTTGGACCACTTTAGTCTGCTCTCTCAGGACGAAGTTGACAAGATCCTGACAGCTGTTAAGCCTACTACCTGCCTCCTAGATTTCTGCTCATCGTGGCTGATCAAGGCCTGCGGCGATGAGGTCCAGATCCCCCTGAGGGAGATTATAAATCTGTCTCTTTCAACAGAGACTTTCCCAGAGGGACTGAAGGAGGCAGTAGTTCGTCCTCTCCTTAAGAAACCCTCTTTGGACCCGACGGTCCTTAATAACTACCGGCCAGTGTCAAAATCTACCATTCCTGGGTAAGGTGGTTGAGAGGGCAGTGGCAATACAGCCTCAGGTGTACTTGGATGAGGCTAAGGTTCTGGATCCCTTTCAGTCTGGCTTTTGCCCCACCCATGGGACGGAGATGGTGCTGGTCACCCTGGTAGATGATCTCTGGAGACATCTGGACCGAGGTGGCTTGGCGCTGCTGATTCTGGCAGCGTTCGATATGGTTGACCATGAGGTGTTAACCCACCGCCTCGCCGATGCCAGGATATGGGGGCTTACCTTGCAATGGCTAGCCTCCTTCCTTCAGGGTTGGGGACAGAGGTGGCACTCGGGAGGGAGTTATCCCAGCGGCACCCACTAGTATGTGGTGTTCTGCAGGGAGTCATCCTCTCCCCCATGCTGTTTAATATCTATATGCACCCCCTTGTCCAGATTATCCGGAGGTATGGGCTGGGTTGTCACCAATATGCAGACGACACCCAGCTCTATTTACTGATGGATGGCCGGTCGCACACGGCCCCAGAACATCTCAACGAGGCATTACAGGCCATGGCTGGATGGTTATGACAGAGCCGACTGAAGTTAAATCCATCTATGACAGAAGTCCTGTACCTGAGTTGCAGGGGACTAGGTCAGGGGTTCAGGCTCCCAACCTTTGACAGAGCTCCATTGGTGCCTACATTGAGTGTGAAGAGTCTGGGGGTGTTCCTGGATACCTCCCTCTCTATGGCAGCCCAGGTCACCACCACTGCCAGGTCTGCCTTTTTCTATCTGAGGCAGATCAGACAGTTAACCCCGTATCTTGCTCCCCAGGACTTAGCTACAGTGACCCATGCAATGGTCACTTCCAGACTGGATTATTGTAACTCTCTCTACGTGGGGCTGCCCATGACTCTGCTCCAGAAGTTGCAGCTAGTGCAGAATGTGGCAGCAAGTGAAGGGTGGGGTATAAATTCAGTCTCGTCTTCTTCTTGACGGTGACACCTGTGTGGGCTTGTATCCACCCGGTCCTGCGTGAACTGCACTGGCTGCCTATTGAATTCCATATCCGTTTCAAGGTGCTGGTGCTTACCTTTAAAGCCCTATATGGCCAGGGGCCAGCATACCTAAGAGACTGCCTCTCCCTATATGAGCCCCGGAGGACACTGAGGTCCACAAATCAACATCTGTTAGTGGTTCCTGGCCCCAAGGACGTCCAGCTAGCCCTGGCCCCTGAAGGGTGGAATGAGCTCCCGTGTGAGATCAGGGCCCTGTGGGACTTACTGCAGTTCCACAGGGCCTGCAAGACGGAGCTCTTCCGCCAGGCATTTGGTTGAGGCAGCTGACTTCCCCCCTCTCCCTCCCTCCAGCTTCTCTGGCCCTAACATTTTCGGCCCAATTTTTCCAGGCCAATTGTCCATCAGGCCTGTTCTGATTAGTCATCTGACAACTTTTATTGTCAGCTTGGTGTAGTGGTTAAGTGCGTGGACTCTAATCTGGGAGAACCGGATTTGATTCCCCACTCCTCCACTTGCACCTGGCTGGATGACCTTGGGCAAGCCGTAGTTCTGATAAAAGCTGTTCTTGAAAAAGAGCAGTTTCTGTCAGAGCTCGCTCAGCCCCACCTACCTCACAAGGTGTCTGTTGTGGGGAGAGGAAGGGAAAGGAGTTTGTAAGCCGCTCTGAGACACCTTTGGGTAGTGAAGGGCGGGGTATAAATCCAATCTCTTCTTATTATTATTATAATTATATGGTATTTTATGGGTAAATTGTCATTTTAATATTGTTTTAACTGTATATTTAACTGTTATACACCGCCCTGAGCCCATTGGGGAGGGTGGTATATAAACCTAATAAAATAAATAAATAAATAAATAAATAAAAGTACCGGGCCCAAAACCGAGCCCTGCGGCACCCCACTGGACACCTCCCTCCAATCTGATTCCAGGGTACTCCAGGATGCTAAAAGAAATTGCAGGTGTTATTTCAGAGCCTCTGGCTCTAATCTTTGAGATGTCCTGGAGTACTGGTGTTGTGCCGGAAGTCTGGAAAAGAGCAAATGTTGTCCCAATCTTCAAGAAGGGAAAAAAGACAGACCCAGGAAATTACAGGCCTGTCAACTTGACATCAATACCTGGGGAAAAGGGAGTGGTGGCGCAGGCGGTAAAGACGCCTGCAGTAACATCAATGAACAGCCATTGTGGCTGTTCGAGACCCACTGCGGCCGGGGTGAGCTCCCAGTCCTAGTCCCAGCTCCCGCCCACCCAGCGGTTCGAAAGCGTAATCGCAAGTAGATAAAATGGGTACCTGCCCCTAGGTGGCAGGGGGCACCCTCCTCCTGTGATGGTGTGCGGCAGGAGTGGCGGCGGCAGTACAGTAGGCGACCCAGTGACATTGGGTGGCGGTGGAGGCCAGATGGAGGCGGAGCTGTGGCGGCGCAACAATGCGACAACGCAGCGCGGCAGAGCCTGAAGGGACGAGAGCCGGAGCTGCAGTTCACGCACGCCGGGGGAGCCCATCAGAAGAAGTCGTCGACACGTCCTAGGGCGCCGGGAGTAGCATCTGAAGCCCGCTCGAATACACCAACAGAATGCACCGCCTGGGTGCTGGTAGGCAATCCCTCCCCCATACAAAAAATGTGGCGCTAGGTAGGAATCTAAAAGCCTATGTTCAATGAAGCTGTGGGCTATGCCGTGAAGGGCCACCCAAGACGGACAGGTCACAGCAGAGAACTCAGACCAAGCGTGATCCACCTGGAGAAGGAAATGGCAACCCACTCCAGTATTTTTGCCAAGAAAACCCCATGGACAGTATCAAAAGGCTAAAAGATATGACGCCGGAAGATGAGCCCCTCAGGTCGGAAGGTGTCCAATATGCTACTGAGGAAGAGCAGAGGGCAAGTACAAGTAACCCCAGAAAGAGTGAAGCGGCTGGGCCAAAGCCGAAAGGACCCTCAGTTGTGGATGTGTCTGATGGTGAAAGGAAAGTCCGATGCTGCAAAGAACAATACTGCATAGGAACCTGGAATGTAAGATCTATGAATCAAGGTAAGCTTGACGTGGTCAAAAATGAGATGGCAAGACTGAACATTGATATCCTAGGAATCAGTGAACTAAAGTGGACAGGAATGGGCGAATTTAACTCAGAAGACCATTATATCTACTACTGTGGCCAGGAATCTCGTAGAAAAAATGGTGTGGCCTTTATAGTCAACAAGAGAGTGCAAAAGGCAGTACTGGGATACAATCTCAAAAATGACAGAATGATTTCTGTCCGATTCCAAGGCAAACCATTCAACATCACAGTAATTCAAGTGTATGCCCCAACCACTGATGCAGAAGAGGCTGAAGTAGACCGTGATTGAGTGCCTGGGTGAATTTGAATTTGAATAGCTGCTGCCTGACCTCTGCTGGGGGAGGCCTCTATTTAAGGAAGCACCTTGGCAGAGGCACGAGCCTCTGGCACGAGCCGAAGGGTGAGCTAAAGGGCTCTTTGCCTGTGGCTCTTAGCCTAGGGACTCTTAGACTAGGGGCGCTGTAAGAAGCCCAAAAAGAGCCAGAAAGACAAGGCCCTAGGCTCTTTGTCTTTCCCGTAAAATAATTTGACTTGATAACAAAACCCACATAAATACCAAGGGTTTAAAAGGGGGATTATATTTATTTATTTTAAAAGAATTATGAAGCCAGAATGCCAGCAGGGGGTTGGGGGCTATCCAGTGTTTTGCACGGAGTGTCACATGTATGACTATCTGCCCACTGGGCAGAAGTCTTGGGTGTGTCCTCGGTGCAAGGAGCTCCTGGTTCTCAGGGAACGTGTGTGCTCCCTTGAGGCCAAGGTGGCTGACCTGGAGAAGCAGAGACAGTCAGCTAGGCACACAGAAAAGACTCTCGGGGACTTGTTAGCTTCGTCCCACTCTGGATCTGGCAGCCCCGCTGCTGTCAGGGAGCATGAGGGTCTAGGGGAAACAGGGCACCATGCTGAGGATAAGGGGAATGTGCCCTCAGAAGGGACCTCTTCCCCAGCTGGTGAGCGGCTCTCCTTTTGCACCAAGGAACCATCCCTGAGCAGGGTGGGAGGGGGGCTCTTGGTAGTGGGTGATTCGATCCTTAGGCAGGTAGACAGCTGGGTGGCGAACCCGCGTACTGACCGTATGGTGACTTGCCTGCCTGGTGCGAAGGTAGCGGACATTACGCGTGTTTTAGATAGGCTGGTAGATAGTGCTGGGGAGGAGCCAGTGGTCGTGGTGCATGTCGGCACCAACGATGTGGGGAAATGCAGTCGTGAGGTCCTGGAGGAGAAATTTAGGCTGCTGGGCAGGAAACTTAGGTCCAGGACCTCCAAGGTAGCCTTCTCAGAAGTGTTACCTGTTCCACGCGCAGGGCCGGAGAGACAGGCAGAGATCAGGAGTCTCAATGCGTGGATGAGACGATGGTGTAGGGGGGAAGGGTTCAGGTTTGTTAGGCACTGGGATACTTTTTGGAACAAGAGGGAGCTGTACAGGCGAGACGGTCTCCACTTGTCCCGAGAAGGAACCAGGCTGCTGGCACTTAAAATCAAAAAGGTGGCAGAGCAGCTTTTAAACTGAATATTGGGGGAAAGCCGACAGGAGATGAAAAGTCTCTGGTTCGGGTTGGCTCATCTGAGAGAGGTGAGGGGGTACCGGTTGCTTTTCTACAGGGAGGTGGATTGAAATTGTCCACAGAGGCCATGGCTGGTGACATGGACTGCCGGACAACGACTCGAGATAGCAAGAGGAAGGATGCAGGCTTAACTTGTAAGGGAAATTACAGCTGTTTCTATACAAATGCTAGAAGTGTCCGAGGTAAAATCGGGGAGTTGGAGTGCTTGGTGAGGGAGGGAAAAATAGACATTGTGGGTATTTCTGAAACTTGGTGGGATGAGGAAAATCAGTGGGACACAGTGATTCCCGGTTATATATTATATCGGAAGGATAGGGGGGGAAGGGTTGGAGGTGGGGTAGCTCTGTATGTCAGAGAGGGTATAAAGTCTAGAAAGATTGAGAGGCTAAGTGAATTGGATTCGCTTCTGGAAGTTCTATGGGTTGAAATAGGGGGGGCAAAAGGAAACTTAACACTGGGAGTTTGTTATCGCCCACCGGATCAAAAGATAGAGGAGGATTATAAAATGATGAATGCCTTAAAGATAGCAACTAGACAAAAACACTGTGTAATAATAGCTGATTTTAACTACCCACACATTGATTGGGTCAATATGTGTTCTAGTCGAGAAAAAGAGATTGAGTTTCTAGACACTCTAAATGACTGTGCTATGGAGCAGATGGTCACAGAACCTACCAGGGGAGAGGCGATCCTTGATTTGGTCCTAAGTAACACTCAAGACCTAGTGAGAGATGTAAAAGTGATTGCACTGCTTGGGAACAGTGACCATAATGTTGTTGACTTCAACATTTGTATAAATAGGGAATTGGCCAAAAAGACTCACACAACCACTTTTAACTTTAAAAGGGGTAATTTCTCTGATATGAGGGGACATGTGGGGAGGAAACTGAAAGCAAAAGTAGATATATTGTAACAGAGCCCCTAGTCTAAGAGTCCCTAGGCTAAGAGCCACAGGCAGAGAGCCCTTTAGCTCGCCCGTCGGCTCGTGCCAGAGGCTCATGCCTCTGGCAAGGTGCTTTTTCTTAATTACTGAATACTCAGCTGAAGCAAGTAAAAAACCACTCACCCCTCTAGCGGCTCTGTCTCCTGCTCCTGCTCAGCTGGGTCTCCTCAGTGCTCAGCTGGGTCTTGTCTTCTGGGAGGAAAACAAACATGGCACACTCCATGCAGGTGACTGGAAAGGGATCCAAGATCATTGCAAACCTAGACAGCATAATAAAAAGTAGAGACATCACCCTGCCAACAAAAGTCTGTATGGTCAAAGCAACGGTATTCCCAGTAGTACTGTATGGCTGCGAGAGATGGACCATAAGGAAGGCCATGGGGTTGCGAAGAGTCGGACTCGACTATGCGACTGAACAACAACATCAATTGTTAGTCACTTAGTTCTCTGTTTAGATTTAGAATGGTATATGTATATGGGAGGAATTAGTAGGGGAGGACGGCCATTGTGCCATGCTTGCGGGCATCCCAGCAGCATCCAGATGACCACTGTGAGAAGCATGACGACAGACTAAATGGACTGGTGGTTGTCATCCTACCAGGCTCTTTTATGTTACTGTGTTCTTGTCCCTTACCTAGACAACATACCACATCACTGCCAAGAGCAGCCAGGCTGAGTTGGGTGCTCTGTAGGGTCTGCTTGGCCTGGGTCCCACTGCACTGAAGATTTCTCTGCTTTACAACCTGGGCCTGAGCGGAGTGGCCCCTGTGGTGCTGCCAGCCCTGCAAGGGCTGCTTAGCTCTGCTTGCTCCAGCAGTGTTTGAATATCTCAACCTGCCTCTGATAGCAGCCTACATATCTCTGCCCACTGCCAAGTCCTGCTTGGCCAGCTATAAACATGCCAGGCTCACTGAAGTAATGAGAATGGCAGCACTCTGAAGAGCAGCCTCTGGAAATGGCAGGTTTGTCCTAGGCCTCGTGACAGCCTCAAGACCAAGCAAGGCCAGAGAGGCAAAAGACACTGCAGAGCCGGAGTCCGCTTTGCAAGGTGGGATGCTTCTGTCTCCTGGATAGCACCTGCTGTTTCAGCTTTGACCACCGGAGGGCCTCATAATAAAGCCAGGCTGCCAGACCGGCTGTCGCAGTGTTCAGAGGCATGTTAAAAACTCACTGCAGTCCAACCTAGGCCAACCTTTAAAATCTAATTCACATTGCAATGATCACACTCCCAGGGCCTTTCTTCAGCTCTAAATCGGACAGGCTCGGCTCTCTAAATCTACCCCGGCAGGGATAGGCATGTCTTACAATGCGATTCTAAGAACTTTGTCCTAGAAGTCAGCCCAACTGAGCAGACTTGAGTAGGATTTTGGGTAGACCTCCTCAGGAGTGCACAGCTAGAGACCAGTCTTATAGATGTCAACATTTTCCAGACTGGAAGAGTTTGGCCTTTGGAGCCGGCTCCTGGAACACTCCATGCAGAGTGGCACTTGGAGTACCAGATGCTGAGCATCCTTCTTGCCTCACTTGTGGGCCTCCCAGGGCCCTCCGCCTGCCCAGTACTGGAACCAGAGTGTTGAGCTATATGGTCCTTTGGATCTCATCCTTTTAAGACAATAATTCCAGAGGGGCAGCAATGCTAGTCTGTTGCAGCGAAAATAAAGAGGAATGTTGTGGCGCCAGCAACATTTTATTCCAGCAGAAGCCTTTGTGGGCTAGGGCATGCTTCTTCAGATACAATCAGTGGAAACTCACTCTGCAGACAACGTATTTATGTAACCCCTCTAGGGTTACGGTGCCCATCTCCGTTTCAAAGCCGAAGAGCCAGCGCTGTCCGAAGACATTTCCGTGGTCATGTGGCCCACATGACTAAACACCAAGTTGCACGGAACGCTGTTAGGAAGTATGTAGTATCTATGTAGGAAGTATGAAAAGAAGCAGCAGACTCAAGAGGCCATAAAGTGCAGGAATTCTGCTGTTTGTTTCTTTTCCTTTACCTTTCTTTTTACATAAAACACAAGGTTAGGGTTAAACTCCTGTTTCTCTATCCAGCAAGGCAATTTCTTTGGTGATATGATGACACAAGTGCAAAAGCTTCCCCGAGAGGCTTGGGCCTGGGCCCGCTGCCGGCACCCAACACCCTCACCTGTTCTGTGGCACCAGCTCCAACGCGTAGGGTCTGTTCCCTCCGTCTGAATGCAGAGGCGCAGTCGGCCCTGTAGGATATGACTTCTCAGCAAAGGACAGGCACGTCTGCCCCACTGCCAGGAAAAGGGGAAGGCATAATTGCACGGCTGTTGCTGGGAACACAAGCAACCAGCAAAGCCACACCCACAGCCCTGCGGCTGCGGGGCTGTCAGAGAAGAAGGGACTAACCCAAGGCACGGATTCACCCATGACCCTCCTGAGCAAAAGCAGGGGAGCTGGTCTCCTGCCTGCCTCTCCACCACTATGCCGGCTCCCTGGAACAGTGAACTACGAGCAAAACCACACCTCACAAGGAACTTCCCATGTACTAGACTGGACAGTACTGTCTGGCACACCAGCTGAAAAGGCTGGCTCTTCCAGTGGAAAAAGGGAGCCTGAATGTCCACTTCCACTCAAGCACAGCCATCCCGCCAGGTTAGACTGTGGCACCTGTCTCCTCCAAGGCTGCAGAAGGAGGGCGGGTTTTTCTGTCAGCCTTCAGCTGCCACTGGCAGGATGCAGAACATCTGACTGGCTCACCCTGAATGGCCGGGGAGAGCCTCCCACTAAGTTGTCTTCCACAGTCTCAGGCCCAGGGATGCTGCTGCTGACACTTCCAGTTCACTGCCCAGGCCTGAGGGCCACCGCAGGGCCAGCCTAAAAGGGGTGCTTCTGATTGGTTCCCGCTGGGCATTCTGCAGGGGGGGGGGTGATGGGGACAATACATGCCCCCGCCCTGCAAGGCCCACGTTGACTAGCGAGTGCAGAGGAGCCTCCAGCAACCCCAGCAACAATCACGGGTGTGTGTGCGCGACATCATTGTGTGGCACACATGGGCACAGCCCACCAATGTGGCTGCCACCACCCCGGGGAAGAGAGGCCCAGGGACAGCACGGCTCCCAAAGAGGACTGTGGCATGAGCAGGAGGAGCCCTGGAATCAGCACACTCTGGTGCACCCCACAGACGGGTGCGTGAGAACCAGCCTGTCACTGATTTGCCATCTGCCGCCGGGGGTGGGGGGGACTGCAGATATTGGTGCACCAAGAGAGCAGCCCTAGCAAAGTCTGTTTGCGTCCCCTGTAGCCCACCGGGGAAGGGTGCCTAAGTGGCAGATGGAATCCGTGGCTTCCTGCCACGGGGCGCCAAGGATGGTGGACACAAGACAAAGCGTGCCTGTCCTCCTGGGAATGATCCAACAGGCAGCAAAACATGACACTGAGGCTGGGCTCACCCCCACGGTCCCCCCACCAATGTTCCCTCTAAGCTGTGGAGTCTTGTGAGCAAAGATTCTATTTTGTGAGCTGCTGGCATTAAAGTTGTGAGCAAGCCACTTGTCTACTGCATGCATTAGTTTGCTTTGGAGCCATCTTTCCTGAGCTAAGACAAAAATGTGTGAGCTGGAGGCTAAAAAACTGTGAGCTAGCTCACACTAACTCAGCTTAGAGGGAACACTGCCCCCCACCCCCAAGGCTACCCCCCCAGCCAGTGAAGCAAGTGAGCAATGCAGAGGAGGAACATCACTGACCATTAGCCGACTGGCCACTTCAGCCCTGGCATCACTGTCCACCCTATAGGGGAGTTACAGAAGGCAGGTAGGAGTAACTGGCACAGGAGGTGGGGCTTGGGAGAGGGTGCAGAGTAAGCTTCGTCCACCCAACACCAAGCCGGCCTTGGCTGGGAGGGCCAGATAGAAATCTGACAAATGACAAAACAGACAGGGACATCAGCTGCAAACTACACTGAAGGGCGGCGGCAGCAAAGGAGTAGTAGTGAGATTTGATGCAGGCGGTTGCACACCCTCTGTCCGGCACAGGCCCTGCGCCTTCGCAAGCTGCTCCCAGAAGCCAGAGGAGATGGAGTGAGCCCTCCCTGTGACAGCACACCTCTGAATGGGGTGGGTGTGCCAGACTGACGGCTGCCTGGGCCATGCTGGAACCGGTGAGATGGCAGCCCCTTGGCAGGGTGGCAGGATGCACATGGAGATAGATTCAGGTGGGGTCAGCCGTGTTGGTCAGAAGCAGCAGAACAAAGTCTGAATCCAGTGGGGGCACCTTTAAGACCAACAAAGTTTTACTCAAGGAATAAGCTTCCGTGTGCATGCACACTTCCACAGCATGGTTAAGAGTGATGAACTCTAATCTGGAGAACCAGGTTCGATTCCGCACTCCTCCACATGAAGCTAGCTGGGTGACCCTGGGTCAGTCACAGCTCTTTCAGAGCTGAGCCCCCCCCAAAAAAAAATAATTCTAGCTCACCACCTAGTGGTGCATGATGCTAAGGAGCTAGAATTTAAGGCTGCCAGACAATCTTCAGATCTCCTGACTATATTACACACAGTGCCATACGGCAGCTAGGCCATACTGAACTAGGAATGTCAGCCTTCCTGGTCTCCCTGTTGAATCACTTGAGATCCAGGCAGCAGGGCCTATGGTTCCCCCATCACCACAGAGAGGGCTCCACTTGACAGTGTTGCCAAACAGCCACTTAAAATGGCATTACTACAGACTCTTAAACATGACTGCCTACCTGAGCGGTGAAAAGAGCGTGTCAGGGCCACGGACAAGGCTGTAGCCCAAAAGCAGAGCCTTTATGCTGGACTTAAGTTGTCAGTTAGTATTTCCTGGGGACCATGTGACAACAGGCAACTGCCTCAGGTCACATTTTAGGTATAAAAAGAGCATCCAGCCATTGCTCTCTCTCTTGCTTTTACCTTTCTTAAGCCCACCCTATCTTGCTGGTTCCATTTGTAGTGCTGTTTAGAACTTCCCATGTGTGTTGCTGACCAACTCACAATCCCATATTTTATCCCTTTTTTGCTGCAGTCAACTTGCCTTACCAGACAGATACAGCATCACCCCACCAATGATACTTCCTGCTAATGCACATGTCTCTGTGCTCTTCTATCCTAGATCTGTGCGTATGCTTGATTTTATATTTGTATGGGTGAGAATCCTTTAGTAGAGAGATCACTTCTAGGGACTGTGAAGTCAAAGTCTGGTATACATGGGTTATGGTCCTATAATTAATGCCTATTGCCATTTAATAATTCCCCACATTTATTAATAAGATAAGGCAATATGCTAACAGGCTACTCCCCCAAGGCACATGCCCTACCCATCCAAACAACACTTCCTCATCCCATGTGGCGCAGCACTTCAACTATGCCTGTCGCTGCTGCATAGAATTCCAGTCCTGCAAGACAGCAGGTACCAGGAGTGTTTGGCCTGGAGGCACATAGAGCACAGTGGCTGGCAGTCACCGCACACTCCAGTTGTGCCCCCTTGAGTCAGACTCCCATGCCGCATCACTGGGGTCCATTTGGTGCTGGGATAGGGTGTGGTGTGTACCCAGGCGGGGAGGAAGGGCTGGCTGCTCCTGTAGTTGGCATAACCCTGTAGTTATACCAGGGTTGTGGGCAAGTACCTGCTGGATGGGGGATGTCACATAAGTCTTAAATCATGCTATTCATGTATGTTGTTAGGTAGTTCTTATGACCTCTGTAGAACTCACCAGCTGGTCAGGACGAAAGCACAGGATTTCTTTTATCCTTGACAGTTAATTTTAAAAGCTGTAGAAATAGTAGCTTTATTGCACTTTTAATCTTGCTTGGGAAACTAATGGGCACTGTCAAGATGTATGCTGTAATGCACCTGCTGTTTAGCTAGAAAATCTTTTGGGAACTCACCATATTATCTAGTGGACAATTACATGTTAAAGTTAGGAATGCTTACTTCTGTTTTTAACTGTTACTTTCTCTATGAAACTGTCATATAATGGCTAAATCAAGATTTTTGTGGTGGCTTGTTCAAAGAATACGACGTTACATTTTTTCAGTAATGATTGTATCAATTTGCATTTGTACTTAGCTGCTAAACACTTGTCTAATTAAAAGAGTTCGGTCTTATTTAAACAAAAGTCATTAACTCGCAGAACTCGAGGCTGCTTGAAAGTGCTGCTAGGGGCAACCTTGGCCTTTTGTTGCTTAACCCTCTTTTAAGCTACAAATGACTATGAAAAACCAGTCTTGAGCAAAGACTGGAGTTCTATGGTCCGTACAACCCACACTAAACAGCACTCTGCACCTACTGAAGATGTAACAAGGGCACGCACCAGTGGCCAGATCTTTGCTGCTCAGGAAAGGCTGCAGCCGGCTACCCAGTCAATGCTGGCCACAAAGCACTTTTGGCCACAGCCGCCAGTTGTAGGCCTGGGTGCAAGAGCACAGTCTGTCCCCCACCCCACCCCACCCCTAGCTAGGATCTTGGAGAAGCAGCCTTTATTCGCCATTCAGAGGCAGTGAGCTTCTGCCAAGCATCCATGGGTACATTTGCTCCTGCTGCTTGCTTGCAGGAAGGGATTCCTGTTCCAAACCAGGATATGCAAACAAGTGGCAGCCCATTGCAAAGGGATTGCAGGAGGGTGCTTGCGAGAGAACGGGTTCAGCCGGCTGCCCCTGGAGCAGGGCCAGGCGGCCCGGCAGGGAGCACCCAACCTATCCGGAGCCACAGCAGCTCCCAAGGGAAGGCCGGATCTCAAAGCGCCTCCAACCCCCCAACCCGGCATGGGCTGCGGTGGGGCACCCGCTCTTGAGAATGCTCCTCCTCCACCACCACCACCACCACCACTTGGACGTAGCCTGGGACACCCCTCTGGCGAGCAGGGCTCATCCAGCCCGAGTCTCCTCGGCGCTCTCCACCCGCCACTACCGGGAGGGAGGGAGGGAGGGCCCCCAGTG